>NW_027040421.1:130000-235000 GCF_034236695.1 Oncorhynchus nerka
ACAGCCAGAAGAGGACTGGCCACCCCACATAGCCTGGTTCCTCTCTAGGTTTCTTCCTAGGTTTTGGCCTTTCTAGGGAGTTTTTCCTAGCCACCGTGCTTTTACACCTGCATTGTTTGCTGTTTGGGGTTTTAGGCTGGGTTTCTGTACAGCACTTTGAGATATCAGCTGATGTACGAAGGGCTATATAAATAAATTTGATTTGATTTGATTGATTTGAATTAGGGGTCTATTTGGGACCCAGACAGGGTTCTGTAGGGTGGGTAAATTAGGGGTCTATTTGGGACCCAGACAGGGTTCTGTAGGGTGTGTAAATTAGGGGGCTATTTGGGACCCAGGCAGGGTTCTGTAGGGTGTGTAAATTAGGGGGTTATTTGGGACCCAGTAGGGTTCTGTAGGGTGGGTAAATTAGGGGGCTATTTGGGACCCAGACAGGGTTCTGTAGGGTGTGTAAATTAGGGGGCTATTTGGGACCCAGACAGGGTTCTGTAGGGTGGGTAAATTAGGGGGCTATTTGGGACCCAGACAGGGTTCTGTAGGGTGGGTAAATTAGGGGGCTATTTGGGACCCAGACAGGGTTCTGTAGGGTGTGTAAATTAGGGGGCTATTTGGGACGCAGACAGGGTTCTGTAGGGTGTGTAAATTAGGGGGCTATTTGGGACCCAGACAGGGTTCTGTAGGGTGTGTAAATTAGGGGGTTATTTGGGACCCAGTAGGGTTCGGTAGGGTGGGTAAATTAGGGGGCTATTTGGGACCCAGACAGGGTTCTGTAGGGTGTGTAAATTAGGGGGCTATTTGGGACCCAGACAGGGTTCTGTAGGGTGGGTAAATTAGGGGGCTATTTGGGACCCAGACAAGGTTCTGTAGGGTGGGTAAATTAGGGGGCTATTTGGGACCCAGACAGGGTTCTGTAGGGTGTGTAAATTAGGGGGCTATTTGGGACGCAGACAGGGTTCTGTAGGGTGTGTAAATTAGGGGGCTATTTGGGACGCAGACAGGGTTCTGTAGGGTGGATAAATTAGGGAGCTATTTGGGACCCAGACAGGGTTTTGTAATGTGGGTAAATTAGGGGGTTATTTGGGACCCAGACAGGGTTTTGTAGGGTGTGTAAATTAGGGTGTTATTTGGGACTCAGACAGGGTTTTGTAGGGTGTGTAAATTTGGGGGCTATTTGGGACCCAGACAGGGCTCTGCAGGGTGTGTAAATTAGGGTGTTATTTGGGACTCAGACAGGGTTCTGTAGGGTGGGTAAATTAGGGTGTTATTTGGGACCCAGACAGGGTTCTGTAGGGTGGGTAAATTAGGGTGTTATTTGGGACCCAGACAGGGTTCTGTAGGGTGTGTAAATTAGGGTGTTATTTGGGAACCAGACAGGGTTCTGCAGGGTGTGTAAATTAGGGGGCTATTTGGGACCCAGACAGGGTTCTGTAGGGTGGGTAAATTAGGGGTCTATTTGGGACCCAGACAGGGTTCTGTAGGGTGTGTAAATTAGGGGGCTATTTGGGACCCAGGCAGGGTTCTGTAGGGTGTGTAAATTAGGGGGTTATTTGGGACCCAGTAGGGTTCTGTAGGGTGGGTAAATTAGGGGGCTATTTGGGACCCAGACAGGGTTCTGTAGGGTGGGTAAATTAGGGGGCTATTTGGGACCCAGACAGGGTTCTGTAGGGTGGGTAAATTAGGGGCTATTTGGGACCCAGACAGGGTTCTGTAGGGTGGGTAAATTAGGGGCTATTTGGGACCCAGACAGGGTTCTGTAGGGTGTGTAAATTAGGGGCTATTTGGGACAGACAGGGTTCTGTAGGGTGTGTAAATTAGGGGGCTATTTGGGACTCAGACAGGGTTCTGTAGGGTGTGTAAATTAGGGTGTTATTTGGGACCCAGACAGGGTTCTGCAGGGTGTGTAAATTAGGGTGTTATTTGGGACTCAGACAGGGTTCTGTAGGGTGGGTAAATTAGGTGTTATTTGGGACCCAGACAGGGTTCTGTAGGGTGGGTAAATTAGGGTGTTATTTGGGACCCAGACAGGGTTCTGTAGGGTGGGTAAATTAGGGTGTTATTTGGGACCCAGACAGGGTTCTGTAGGGTGTGTAAATTAGGGTGTTATTTGGGAACCAGACAGGGTTCTGCAGCGTGTGTAAATTAGGGGGCTATTTGGGACCCAGACAGGGTTCTGTAGGGTGGGTAAATTAGGGGTCTATTTGGGACCCAGACAGGGTTCTGTAGGGTGTGTAAATTAGGGGGCTATTTGGGACCCAGGCAGGGTTCTGTAGGGTGTAAATTAGGGGTTATTTGGGACCCAGTAGGGTTCTGTAGGGTGGGTAAATTAGGGGGCTATTTGGGACCCAGACAGGGTTCTGTAGGGTGGGTAAATTAGGGGGCTATTTGGGACCCAGACAGGGTTCTGTAGGGTGGGTAAATTAGGGGGCTATTTGGGACCCAGACAGGGTTCTGTAGGGTGGGTAAATTAGGGGGCTATTTGGGACCCAGACAGGGTTCTGTAGGGTGGGTAAATTAGGGGGCTATTTGGGACCCAGACAGGGTTCTGTAGGGTGTGTAAATTAGGGGGCTATTTGGGACGCAGACAGGGTTCTGTAGGGTGTGTAAATTAGGGGGCTATTTGGGACGCAGACAGGGTTCTGTAGGGTGTGTAAATTAGGGGGCTATTTGGGACTCAGACAGGGTTCTGTAGGGTGTGTAAATTAGGGTGTTATTTGGGACCCAGACAGGGTTCTGCAGGGTGTGTAAATTAGGGTGTTATTTGGGACTCAGACAGGGTTCTGTAGGGTGGGTAAATTAGGGTGTTATTTGGGACACAGACAGGGTTCTGTAGGGTGGGTAAATTAGGGTGTTATTTGGGACCCAGACAGGGTTCTGTAGGGTGTGTAAATTAGGGTGTTATTTGGGACTCAGACAGGGTTCTGTAGGGTGGGTAAATTAGGGTGTTATTTGGGACCCAGACAGGGTTCTGTAGGGTGTGTAAATTAGGGTGTTATTTGGGACCCAGACAGGGTTCTGTAGGGTGGGTAAATTAGGGTGTTATTTGGGACCCAGACAGGGTTCTGTAGGGTGGGTAAATTAGGGTGTTATTTGGGACCCAGACAGGGTTCTGTAGGGTGTGTAAATTAGGGGGCTATTTGGGACTCAGCCAGGGTTCTGTAGGGTGTGTAAATTAGGGGGCTATTTGGGACTCAGACAGGGTTTTGTAGGGTGTGTAAATTAGGGGGCTATTTGGGACTCAGACAGGGTTCTGTAGGGTGTGTAAATTAGGGTGTTATTTGGGACTCAGACAGGGTTCTGTAATGTGGGTAAATGTAAAAGAGAGAATGGGTGAGGAGCAACAATGTGTTTGTGATTTATGATAAGTAATAACTTTCTATTAGACCTACAATTCAACGTAGTGTCCTAACGTTGACCAGGGTCCACACACTCTCTCCTGGGTCAACGTAGTGTCCTAACGTTGACCAGGGTCCACACACTCTCTCCTGGGTCAACGTAGTGTCCTAACGTTGACCAGGGTCCACACACTCTCTCCTGGGTCAACGTAGTGTCCTAACGTTGACCAGGGTCCACACACTCTCTCCTGGGTCAACGTAGTGTCCTAACGTTGACCAGGGTCCACACACTCTCTCCTGGGTCAACGTAGTGTCCTAACGTTGACCAGGGTCCACACACTCTCTCCTGGGTCAACGTAGTGTCCTAACGTTGACCAGGGTCCACACACTCTCTCCTGGGTCAACGTAGTGTCCTAACGTTGACCAGGGTCCACACACTCTCTCCTGGGTCACGTAGTGTCTTAACGTTGACCAGGGTCCACACACTCTCTCCTGGGTCAACGTAGTGTCCTAACGTTGACCAGGGTCCACACACTCTCTCCTGGGTCAATGTAGTGTCCTAACGTTGACCAGGGTCCACACACTCTGGGTCTTACCTGAGCACCTGTGGTATGGAGAACATGAAGGCGTCGTGGAAGATGAGGAAGAGGGTCCCTTTGAGGAAGAAAGGTCCGAAGCTCCGAGCCAGAACTCTGAAGAGACAGAACCCTGAGTTCTGTTCCTGTCTCAGCTTCTTCAACAGCTGGGTCTGTTCTGTCAGTTTAGGACCTGTAGGACGGCAGCCAGACAGACTACACTCCTTTCTGGAGGAGGGAGATATTAAACAACTGGGTCTGTTCTGTCAGTTTAGGACTCACCGTATGTAGTGTGTAGTGTGTAGGGTGTAGTGTGTAGGGTGTAGGGTGTGGTGTGTAGGGAGTAGTGTGTAGGGTGTAGTGTGTAGGGTGTAGGGTGTGGTGTGTAGGGAGTAGTGTGTAGGGTGTGGTGTGTAGGGTGTGGTGTGTAGTGTGTAGTGTGTAAGGTGTGGTGTGTAGTGTGTAAGGTGTAGGGTGTAGTGTGTAGGGTGTGGTGTGTAGGGTGTACTATGTGGTGTGTAGGGTGTAGGGTGTAGTGTGTAGGGTGTGATGTGTAGTATGTAGTATGTAGTGTGTAGGGTGTAGGGTGTGGTGTGCAGGGTGTGTAGTGTGTAGGGTGTGGTGTAGGGTGTAGTGTGTAGGGTGTGGTGTAGGGTGTAGTATGTAGTATGTGTAGTGTGTAGGGTGTAGGGTGTGGTGTGTAGGGTGTAGTGTGTAAGTGTGGTGTGTAGGGTGTAGTGTGTGGTGTGTAGTGTGTAGGGTGTAGTGTGTAAGGTGTGGTGTGTAGGGTGTAGTGTCTAGGGTGTGGTGTGTAGGGTGTACTATGTGGTGTGTAGGGTGTGGTGTAGGGTGTAGTGTGTAGTGTGTAGTGTGTAGGGTGTAGTATGTAGGGTGTGGTGTGTAGGGTGTAGTGTGTAGGGTGTAGTGTGTAGGGTGTAGGGTGTGGTGTGTAGGGTGTAGGGTGTGGTGTGTAGGGTGTAGGGTGTGGTGTGTAGGGTGTAGGGTGTAGGGTGTAGTATATAGGTGTGGTGTGTAGGGTGTAGTGTGTGGTGTGTAGTGTGTAGGGTGTGGTGTGTAGGGTGTAGTGTGTAGGGTGTAGTGTGTAGGGTGTAGTGTCTAGGGTGTAGTGTGTAGGTGTAGTGTGTAGGGTGTGGTGTGTAGGTGTGGTGTGTAGGGTGTAGGGTGTGGTGTATAGGGTGTAGTGTGTAGTGTGTAGTGGGTAGGGTGTAGTGTGTAGGGTGTAGGGTGTAGTGTGTAGGGTGTAGTGTGTAGGGTGTAGTGTGTAGGGTGTAGTGTGTAGGGTGTAGGGTGTAGTGTGTAGGGTGTAGTGTGTAGGGTGTAGTGTGTAGGGTGTAGTGTCTAGGGTGTAGTGTGTGGTTTGTAGTGTGTAGTGTGTAGGGTGTAGTGTGTAGTATCTAGGGTGTGTGGTTTGTAGTGTGTAGGGTGTGGTGTGTAGGGTGTAGTGTGTAGGGTGTAGGGTGTAGTGTGTAGGGTGTAGTGTGTAGGGTGTAGGGTGTAGTGTCTAGGGTGTAGTGTGTAGTGTGTAGTGTGTAGGGTGTAGGGTGTAGTGTGTAGTGTGTAGTATATAGTGTAGTAGTCTTACTGTTGTAGTTTAGTACACTCTCTGGCCCAGTCAATCTCCAGGTCTGCTATGATACAGTCTGAAGAGTCTTCTTCTCTAAGACACCAGAGATCCTCTGCCTGCAGGGGAGTACGATAACCCCTAATAACCAACCTGACAGAGGAGAGGAGGAAGGAGGAGGAGGAGGAGGAGGGAGAGGAGGAGGAGGAGGGGGAGGGGGAGGAGGGGAGGAGGGAAGGAGGGAGGGAGGGAGGGAGGGAGGGAGGGAGGGAGAGGAGGAGGAGGAGGAGGGAGGAGGAGGGAGAGGGGATGAGGATGAGGAGGGAGGGAGGGAGGGAGGGAGGGAGGGAGGGAGGGAGGGAGGGAGGGAGGGAGGGAGGGAAAAGGAGATTAAAAACATCTGATAAATGGCATATATTGATTGTTCAGTTTCCCCTATAATTACACATCTCATATCCATCATTGTAACAATTTAAGGCTGCCCAGTCTTACCCTCCAAACCACCAGAAGAGCATCTTAGAGAGGAAAGAGGCGTCCTCCACTGGACAGGGGTTCTGTAGGGGATAACACACAGGGTCTTAGGCCCAGATTCATTCAAAGCACCTTCTACCGCTGTGAAAGCACCTTCTACCGCTGTGAAAGCACCTTCTACCACTGTGAAAGCACCTTCTACTGCTGTGAAATCACCTTCTACCACTGTGAAAGCACCTTCTAATGCTGTGAAAGCACCTTCTACCACTGTGAAAGCGCCTTCTACTGCTGTGAAAGCACCTTCTACCGCTGTGAAAGCACCTTCTACCACTGTGAAAGCACCTTCTACTGCTGTGAAAGCACCTTCTACCACTGTGAAAGCACCTTCTACCACTTTGAAAGCACCTTCTACCACTGTGAAAGCACCTTCTACCGCTGTGAAAGCACCTTCTACCGCTGTGAAAGCAACTTCTACCGCTGTGAAAACACCTTCTACCACTGTGAAACCACCTTCTACCGCTGTGAAAGCACCTTCTACCGCTGTGAAAGCACCTTCTACCACTGTGAAAGCACCTTCTACCAATGTGAAAGCACCTTCTACTGCTTTGAAAGTACGTTCTACCACTGTGAAAACACCTTCTACCACTGTGAAGCCACCTTCTACCGCTGTGAAACCACCTTCTACCGCTGTGAAAGCACCTTCTACCGCTGTGAAAGCACCTCCTACCTCTGTGAAAGCACCTCCTACCTCTGTGAAAGCACCTCCTACCACTGTGAAGCACCTTCTACCGCTGTGAAAGCACCTTCTACCACTGTGAAAACACCTTCTACCACTTTTACGGAACCTTCTACCACTGTGAAAGCACCTTCTACCGCTATGAAAGGGTGTTTTACCATCGCGAACTGAGCTACCCATTTCCCCAACCTTCGCAGAGATCCCCATTCATGACAAATGCTGCAGATGTTGGCTCAAGTGTAAATTACCTTTAAAAATCACTTCCTACATGGCCTGAACAAGAGCAATGTGTTTGTCTGTCAATGCAGTCTGGAGGTGTGTGTGTCTGTGCTGGGTACCTGTCTGTAGGTGTGTGTGTCTGTGCTGGGTACCTTTCTGTAGGTGTGTGTGTCTGTGCTGGGTACCTTTCTGTAGGTGTGTGTGTCTGTGCTGGGTACCTTTCTGTAGGTGTGTCGGTCTGTGCTGGGTACCTTTCTGTAGGTGTGTGTGTCTGTGCTGGGTACCTTTCTGTAGGTGTGTGTGTCTGTGCTGGGTACCTTTCTGTAGGTGTGTGTGTCTGTGCTGGGTACCTTTCTGTAGGTGTGTGTGTCTGTGCTGGGTACCTTTCTGTAGGTGTGTGTGTGTCTGTGCTGGGTACCTTTCTGTAGGTGTGTGTGTCTGTGCTGGGTACCTTTCTGTAGGTGTGTGTGTCTGTGCTGGGTACCTTTCTGTAGGTGTGTGTGTCTGTGCTGGGTACCTTTCTGTAGGTGTGTGTGTCTGTGCTGGGTACCTTTCTGTAGGTGTGTGTGTCTGTGCTGGGTACCTTTCTGTAGGTGTGTGTGTCTGTGCTGGGTACCTTTCTGTAGGTGTGTGTGTATGTGCTGGGTACCTTTCTGTAGGTGTGTGTGTCTGTGCTGGGTACCTTTCTGTAGGTGTGTGTGTCTGTACTGGGTACCTGTCTGTAGGTGTGTGTGTCTGTGCTGGGTACCTTTCTGTAGGTGTGTGTGTCTGTGCTGGGTACCTGTCTGTAGGTGTGTGTGTCTGTGCTGGGTACCTTTCTGTAGGTGTGTGTGTCTGTACTGGGTACCTTTCTGTACGTGTGTGTGTCTGTGCTGGGTACCTTTCTGTAGGTGTGTGTGTCTGTACTGGGTACCTGTCTGTAGGTGTGTGTGTCTGTACTGGGTACCTTTCTGTAGGTGTGTGTGTCTGTGCTGGGTACCTGTCTGTAGGTGTGTGTGTCTGTACTGGGTACCTTTCTGTAGGTGTGTGTGTCTGTGCTGGGTACCTTCTGTAGGTGTGTGTGTCTGTGCTGGGTACCTTTCTGTAGGTGTGTGTGTCTGTGCTGGGTACCTTCTGTAGGTGTGTGTGTCTGTGCTGGGTACCTTTCTGTAGGTGTGTGTGCCTGTGCTGGGTACCTTTCTGTAGGTGTGTGTGTCTGTGCTGGGTACCTTTCTGTAGGTGTGTGTGTCTGTGCTGGGTACCTTTCTGTAGGTGTGTGTGTCTGTGCTGGGTACCTGTCTGTAGGTGTGTGTGTCTGTACTGGGTACCTTTCTGTAGGTGTGTGTGTCTGTGCTGGGTACCTTTCTGTAGGTGTGTGTGTCTGTGCTGGGTACCTTTCTGTAGGTGTGTGTGTCTGTACTGGGTACCTTTCTGTAGGTGTGTGTGTCTGTGCTGGGTACCTTTCTGTAGGTGTGTGTGTCTGTGCTGGGTACCTTTCTGTAGGTGTGTGTGTCTGTACTGGGGCGTTGGTCAGAGAAGCAGCTGAGGATGAGCTGGGTCAGCTGCAGGGAGAAGTAAATGAAGAATGCTATGAAGCGCATCGCGTCTGTGAAGAACCCCTGCAACACAGGAAGAGGGTGATTGGTTATTGACAGAATGTGTGTGAGAGAGCGAGAGAGAGAGAAAGAGAGAGGGGGAGCGAAAGAGAGAGTGAGAGAGAGAGAGACAGATAGACAGAGACAGAGACACAGAGAGAGAGAGAGAGAGAGAGAGAGAGAGAAAGAGAGAGGGGGAGCGAAAGAGAGAGTGAGAGAGAGAGAGACAGATAGACAGAGACAGAGACACAGAGAGAGAGAGAGAGAGAGAGAGAGAGAGAGAGAAGGAGAGGGAAAGGGAGAATTGAGGAGGGGTGGGTTCCCGTATTATAATTCTGAAGTCCCTTCGACCACCACGGCCAAACAAATCCTTCTGTTTCACGTCCTGTACTTTCAGACTTCTCACTTTCCTCTCAGACTCCCAACTGTACTCTCAGTGTTCCAACTGTACTCTCAGACTTCCAACTGTACTCTCAGTGTTCCAACTGTACTCTCAGTGTTCCAACTGTACTCTCAGTGTTCCAACTGTACTCTCAGACTTCCAACTGTACTCTCAGTGTTCCAACTGTACTCTCAGACTTCCAACTGTACTCTCAGTGTTCCAACTGTACTCTCAGTGTTCCAACTGTACTCTCAGTGTTCCAACTGTACTCTCAGTGTTCCAACTGTACTCTCAGACTCCCAACTGTACTCTCAGTGTTCCAACTGTACTCTCAGTGTTCCAACTGTACTCTCAGTGTTCCAACTGTACTCTCAGACTTCCAACTGTACTCTCAGTGTTCCAACTGTACTCTCAGACTTACAACTGTACTCTCAGTGTTCCAACTGTTCTCTCAGACTCCCAACTGTACTCTCAGTGTTCCAACTGTACTCTCAGTGTTCCAACTGTACTCTCAGACTTCCAACTGTACTCTCAGTGTTCCAACTGTACTCCCAGTGTTCCAACTGTACTCTCAGACTTACAACTGTACTCTCAGACTTACAACTGTACTCTCAGACTTACAACTGTACTCTCAGTGTTCCAACTGTACTCTCAGTGTTCCAACTGTCCTCTCAGACTTCCAACTGTACTCTCAGTGTTCCAACTGTACTCTCAGTGTTCCAACTGTACAGTGTATACACACACTCACACACAGACAGTGTACACACACTCACACACAAACAGTGTACACACACACCTCTTCTATGATCTGCTGTATGTTGGCTCTGAGTGGAACGAGGGAGCAGACCACTGCCAGAGTCCAGAAGAGGAAGAGAAGAACGGAAGAACGACATCCCTTCATCCTCTCCCACTGGATCACACACACCGCCAGGAGCTGGAGAGAGAGAATGAGGAGAGAGATGAACGGAAGAACGACATCCCTTCATCCTCTCCCACTGGATCACACACACTGCCAGGAGCTGGGGAGAGAGAATGAGGAGAGAGATGAAGAGATGGAGACATTGACCAGAAGAGATTGGACAGAAGAGATTGGACAGAAGAGATTGGACAGAAGAGATTGGACAGAAGAGATTGGACAGAAGAGATTAACCAAAAGAGATTGGACAGAAGAGATTAACCAGAAGAGATTGGACAGAAGAGATTAACCAGAAGAGATTGGACAGAAGAGATTAACCAGAAGAGATTGGACAGAAGAGATTGGACAGAAAATATTAACCAGAAGAGATTGGACAGAAGAGATTAACCAGAAGACATTGGACAGAAGAGATTAACCAGAAGAGATTGGACAGAAGAGATTAACCAGAAGACATTGGACAGAAGATATTAACCAGAAGAGATTGGACAGAAGAGATTAACCAGAAGAGATTGGACAGAAGAGATTAACCAGAAGAGATTGGACAGAAGAGATTAACCAGAAGAGATTGGACAGAAGATATTAACCAGAAGAGATTGGACAGAAGAGATTAACCAGAAGAGATTGGACAGAAGAGATTGAGATTTTTTATTTGATTTTTTATATATTTGTATATATTATTATTATTATATTATTATTGTAATATATTTTTTATGATTATTTATTGAATATTCGAAACATACAGTATTACATGCAGTGTAGCCGCTCAATAACTACACCATACCAGTCATCCAATAACTACACCATACCAGTCATCCAATAACTACACCATACCAGTCATCCAATAACTACACCATACCAGTCATCCAATAACTACACCATACCAGTCATCCAATAACTACACCATACCAGTCATTCAATAACTACACCATACCAGTCATCCAATAACTACACCATACCAGTCATCCAATAACTACACCATACCAGTCATCCAATAACTACACCATACCAGTCATCCAATAACTACACCATACCAGTCATCCAATAACTACACCATACCAGTCATCCAATAACTACATCATACCAGTCATCCAACAGATTCCCATTCAATAACTACACCATACCAGTCACCCAACAGATTCCCATTCAATAACTACATCATACCAGTCATCCAACAGATTCCCATTCAATAACTACACCATACCAGTCATCCAACAGATTCCCATTCAATAACTACATCATACCAGTCATCCAACAGATTCCCATTCAATAACTACACCATACCAGTCATCCAACAGATTCCCATTCAATAACTACACCATACCAGTCATCCAACAGATTCCCATTCAATAACTACACCATACCAGTCATCCAACAGATTCCCATTCAATAACTACACCATACCAGTCATCCAATAACTACACCATACCAGTCATCCAATAACTACACCATACCAGTCATCCAACAGATTCCCATTCACCAGCTACATTGTACTAGTCATCCAACAGATTCCCATTCACCAGCTACATTGTACCAGTCATCCAACAGATTCCCATTCAATAACTACATCATACCAGTCATCCAACAGATTACCATTCAATAACTACATCATACCAGTCACCCAACAGATTCCCATTCAATAACTACACCATACCAGTCATCCAACAGATTCCCATTCAATAACTACACCATACCAGTCATCCAACAGATTACCATTCAGTAACTACATCATACCAGTCATCCAACAGATTCCCATTCAATAACTACATCACACCAGTCATCCAACAGATTCCCATTCAATAACTACACCATACCAGTCATCCAACAGATTCCCATTCAATAACTACATCATACCAGTCATCCAACAGATTCCCATTCAATAACTACATCACACCAGTCATCCAACAGATTACCATTCAACAACTACATCACACCAGTCATCCAACAGATTCCCATTCAATAACTACACCATACCAGTCATCCAACAGATTCCCATTCAATAACTACACCATACCAGTCATCCAACAGATTACCATTCAACAACTACATCACACCAGTCATCCAACAGATTCCCATTCAATAACTACACCATACCAGTCATCCAACAGATTCCCATTCAGAGTAACACACAGAAGCATCCAGAGTCAATGCCCTGCTCAAGGGCATGTTGACCGATCTACCACCAGGACACAAAACGTGAACCCAAACCCTCCAAGATCCCCCCACAGTTCCCCAATAGCTGTCCCTCAACCATTCGAGACCCCTCCCACAGTTCCCCCCCAGGAAGAAAAATAAAATAAAAAATACAATTAATTCCATTCCCCACCTCCAAGAACCCCCCAATGCACCAACAACCAAGCAGAGATTTAGTGAAGAGATCGACCGGAAGAGATTGGCCAGAAGAGATTGGCCAGAAGAGATTAACCAGAAGAGATTGGCCAGAAGAGATTAACCAGAAGAGATTGGCCAGAAGAGATTGGCCAGAAGAGATTGGCCAGAAGAGATTGGCCGGAAGAGATTGGCCAGAAGAGATTGGCCAGAAGAGATTGGCCAGAAGAGATTAACCAGAAGAGATTGGCCAGAAGAGATTAACCAGAAGAGATTGGCCAGAAGAGATTGGCCAGAAGAGATTAACCAGAAGAGATTGGCCAGAAGAGATTAACCAGAAGAGATTAACCAGAAGAGATTGGCCAGAAGAGATTGGCCAGAAGAGATTAACCAGAAGAGATTAACCAGAAGAGATTGGCCAGAAGAGATTGGCCAGAAGAGATTGGCCAGAAGAGATTGGCCAGAAGAGATTGAGCAGAAGAGATTAACCAGAAGAGATTGGCCAGAAGAGATTGGCCAGAAGAGATTAACCAGAAGAGATTAACCAGAAGAGATTGGCCAGAAGAGATTGGCCAGAAGAGATTGGCCAGAAGAGATTGGCCAGAAGAGATTAACCAGAAGAGATTGGCCAGAAGAGATTGGCCAGAAGAGATTGAGCAGAAGAGATTAACCAGAAGAGATTGGCCAGAAGAGATTGGCCAGAAGAGATTAACCAGAAGAGATTAACCAGAAGAGATTGGCCAGAAGAGATTGGCCAGAAGAGATTGGCCAGAAGAGATTGGCCAGAAGAGATTGGCCAGAAGAGATTGAGCAGAAGAGATTGAGCAGACCAGATCATCAACTAGATTTAGCTGATTTGTAGACTGCAAATTGATCACAAGAATCCCAAACAGATATGGGGTTTGACTAAAACATAATCATTTCAAACCTTGCTTATACTTGAACATGATCATGTCGTGTCTCTCTAATTATGCGTAAGAATACTTGACTTGAGAACAGATTTCTTGAATGAAAATCACTTGAAAATAGCTGATTTCCTGGTGTTCAAAATTTCACACACCAAAAAATCAGTTAAAAACCCACCTGCAAGCCAAATAAAACCACCAGCGAGCCAAATAAAACCACCAGCGAGCCAATTAAAACCACCCATGGGCCAATTAAAACCACCCATGGGCCAATTAAAACCAGCGAGCCAATTAAAACCAGCGAGCCAATTAAAACCACCCATTGGCCAATTAAAACCACCCATGGGCCAATTAAAACCACCCATGGGCCAATTAAAACCACCCATGGGCCGCCAGTTGGGGAACCCTGCTGTATTGGTTTATGTTCGGAAGGCAGAGTGCTAGAACCAAACCTGGGTTCAAATACCATTGGAAATAATTTCAAATACTTTATCTGTGCTTGATTGAGTTTCCCCGGATGAGTTTGCCTTGTCCAATAGAATAGTCCCAAAATGGCAAACACCACCCATTAAGAACTCCAAGCACATCAGAGCAACAGCTGAAACTATTTGCTATATTCTCTGTAGTAGTATGAGAATGCAGGTCTAGCTATAACCCTCAGTCTGTTGGCTGGCTGAGTGTCTACTAAAGGATGAATGCAGGTCTAGCTATAACCCTCAGTCTGTTGGCTGGCTGAGTGTCTACTAAAGGATGAATGCAGGTCTAGCTATAACCCTCAGTCTGTTGGCTGGCTGAGTGTCTACTAAAGGATGAATGCAGGTCTAGCTATAACCCTCAGTCTGTTGGCTGGCTGAGTGTCTACTAAAGGATGAATGCAGGTCTAGCTATAACCCCTCAGTCTGTTGGCTGGCTGAGTGTCTACTAAAGGATGAATGCAGGTCTCAGCTATAACCCCAGTCTGTTGGCTGGCTGAGTGTCTACTAAAGGATGAATGCAGGTCTAGCTATAACCCTCAGTCTGTTGGCTGGCTGAGTGTCTACTAAAGGATGAATGCAGGTCTAGCTATAACCCTCAGTCTGTAGGCTGGCTGAGTGTCTACTAGAGGATGAATGCAGGTCTAGCTATAACCCTCAGTCTGTTGGCTGGCTGAGTGTCTACTAAAGGATGAATGCAGGTCTAGCTATAACCCTCAGTCTGTTGGCTGGCTGAGTGTCTACTAAAGGATGAATGCAGGTCTAGCTACAACCCTCAGTCTGTTGGCTGGCTGAGTGTCTACTAAAGGATGAATGCAGGTCTAGCTATAACCCTCAGTCTGTTGGTTGGCTGAGTGTCTACTAAAGGATGAATGCAGGTCTAGCTATAACCCTCAGTCTGTTGGCTGGCTGAGTGTCTACTAAAGGATGAATGCAGGTCTAGCTATAACCCTCAGTCTGTTGGCTGGCTGAGTGTCTACTAAAGGATGAATGCAGGTCTAGCTATAACCCTCAGTCTGTTGGCTGGCTGAGTGTCTACTAAAGGATGAATGCAGGTCTAGCTATAACCCTCAGTCTGTTGGCTGGCTGAGTGTCTACTAGAGGATGAATGCAGGTCTAGCTATAACCCTCAGTCTGTTGGCTGGCTGAGTGTCTACTAAAGGATGAATGCAGGTCTAGCTATAACCCTCAGTCTGTTGGCTGGCTGAGTGTCTACTAAAGGATGAATGCAGGTCTAGCTATAACCCTCAGTCTGTTGGCTGGCTGAGTGTCTACTAAAGGATGAATGCAGGTCTAGCTATAACCCTCAGTCTGTTGGCTGGCTGAGTGTCTACTAAAGGATGAATGCAGGTCTAGCTATAACCCTCAGTCTGTTGGCTGGCTGAGTGTCTACTAAAGGATGAATGCAGGTCTAGCTATAACCCTCAGTCTGTTGGCTGGCTGAGTGTCTACTAAAGGATGAATGCAGGTCTAGCTATAACCCTCAGTCTGTTGGCTGGCTGAGTGTCTGGCTGGCTGAAAGGATGAATGCAGGTCTAGCTATAACCCTCAGTCTGTTGGCTGGCTGAGTGTCTACTAAAGGATGAATGCAGGTCTAGCTATAACCCTCAGTCTGTTGGCTGGCTGAGTGTCTACTAAAGGATGAATGCAGGTCTAGCTATAACCCTCAGTCTGTTGGCTGGCTGAGTGTCTACTAAAGGATGAATGCAGGTCTAGCTATAACCCTCAGTCTGTTGGCTGGCTGAGTGTCTACTAAAGGATGAATGCAGGTCTAGCTATAACCCTCAGTCTGTTGGCTGGCTGAGTGTCTACTAAAGGATGAATGCAGGTCTAGCTATAACCCTCAGTCTGTTGGCTGGCTGAGTGTCTACTAAAGGATGAATGCAGGTCTAGCTATAACCCTCAGTCTGTTGGCTGGCTGAGTGTCTACTAAAGGATGAATGCAGGTCTAGCTATAACCCTCAGTCTGTTGGCTGGCTGAGTGTCTACTAAAGGATGAATGCAGGTCTAGCTATAACCCTCAGTCTGTTGGCTGGCTGAGTGTCTACTAAAGGATGAATGCAGGTCTAGCTATAACCCTCAGTCTGTTGGCTGGCTGAGTGTCTACTAAAGGATGAATGCAGGTCTAGCTATAACCCTCAGTCTGTTGGCTGGCTGAGTGTCTACTAAAGGATGAATGCAGGTCTAGCTATAACCCTCAGTCTGTTGGCTGGCTGAGTGTCTACTAAAGGATGAATGCAGGTCTAGCTATAACCCTCAGTCTGTTGGCTGGCTGAGTGTCTACTAAAGGATGAATGCAGGTCTAGCTATAACCCTCAGTCTGTTGGCTGGCTGAGTGTCTACTAAAGGATGAATGCAGGTCTAGCTATAACCTCAGTCTGTTGGCTGGCTGAGTGTCTACTAAAGGATGAATGCAGGTCTAGCTATAACCCTCAGTCTGTTGGCTGGCTGAGTGTCTACTAAAGGATGAATGCAGGTCTAGCTATAACCCTCAGTCTGTTGGCTGGCTGAGTGTCTACTAAAGGATGAATGCAGGTCTAGCTATAACCCTCAGTCTGTTGGCTGGCTGAGTGTCTACTAAAGGATGAATGCAGGTCTAGCTATAACCCTCAGTCTGTTGGCTGGCTGAGTGTCTACTAAAGGATGAATGCAGGTCTAGCTATAACCCTCAGTCTGTTGGCTGGCTGAGTGTCTACTAAAGGATGAATGCAGGTCTAGCTATAACCCTCAGTCTGTTGGCTGGCTGAGTGTCTACTAAAGGATGAATGCAGGTCTAGCTATAACCCTCAGTCTGTTGGCTGGCTGAGTGTCTACTAAAGGATGAATGCAGGTCTAGCTATAACCCTCAGTCTGTTGGCTGTTGGCTGGCTGAGTGTCTACTAAAGGATGAATGCAGGTCTAGCTATAACCCTCAGTCTGTTGGCTGGCTGAGTGTCTACTAAAGGATGAATGCAGGTCTAGCTATAACCCTCAGTCTGTTGGCTGGCTGAGTGTCTACTAAAGGATGAATGCAGGTCTAGCTATAACCCTCAGTCTGTTGGCTGGCTGAGTGTCTACTAAAGGATGAATGCAGGTCTAGCTATAACCCTCAGTCTGTTGGCTGGCTGAGTGTCTACTAAAGGATGAATGCAGGTCTAGCTATAACCCTCAGTCTGTTGGCTGGCTGAGTGTCTACTAAAGGATGAATGCAGGTCTAGCTATAACCCTCAGTCTGTTGGCTGGCTGAGTGTCTACTAAAGGATGAATGCAGGTCTAGCTATAACCCTCAGTCTGTTGGCTGGCTGAGTGTCTACTAAAGGATGAATGCAGGTCTCAGTCTGTTGGCTGGCTGGAGTGCTATAACCCTCAGTCTGTTGGCTGGCTGAGTGTCTACTAAAGGATGAATGCAGGTCTAGCTATAACCCTCAGTCTGTTGGCTGGCTGAGTGTCTACTAAAGGATGAATGCAGGTCTAGCTATAACCCTCAGTCTGTTGGCTGGCTGAGTGTCTACTAAAGGATGAATGCAGGTCTCAGCTGAGTGTCTATAACCCTCAGTCTGTTGGCTGGCTGAGTGTCTACTAAAGGATGAATGCAGGTCTAGCTATAACCCTCAGTCTGTTGGCTGGCTGAGTGTCTACTAAAGGATGAATGCAGGTCTAGCTATAACCCTCAGTCTGTTGGCTGGCTGAGTGTCTACTAAAGGATGAATGCAGGTCTAGCTATAACCCTCAGTCTGTTGGCTGGCTGAGTGTCTACTAAAGGATGAATGCTATAACCCTCAGTCTGTTGGCTGGCTGAGTGTCTACTAAAGGATGAATGCAGGTCTAGCTATAACCTCAGTCTGTTGGCTGGCTGAGTGTCTACTAAAGGATGAATAACCCTCAGGTCTAGCTATGAAACCCTCAGTCTGTTGGCTGGCTGAGTGTCTACTAAAGGATGAATGCAGGTCTAGCTATAACCCTCAGTCTGTTGGCTGGCTGAGTGTCTACTAAAGGATGAATGCAGGTCTAGCTATAACCCTCAGTCTGTTGGCTGGCTGAGTGTCTACTAAAGGATGAATGCAGGTCTAGCTATAACCCTCAGTCTGTTGGCTGGCTGAGTGTCTACTAAAGGATGAATGCAGGTCTAGCTATAACCCTCAGTCTGTTGGCTGGCTGAGTGTCTACTAAAGGATGAATGCAGGTCTAGCTATAACCCTCAGTCTGTTGGCTGGCTGAGTGTCTACTAAAGGATGAATGCAGGTCTAGCTATAACCCTCAGTCTGTTGGCTGGCTGAGTGTCTACTAAAGGATGAATGCAGGTCTAGCTATAACCCTCAGTCTGTTGGCTGGCTGAGTGTCTACTAAAGGATGAATGCAGGTCTAGCTATAACCCTCAGTCTGTTGGCTGGCTGAGTGTCTACTAAAGGATGAATGCAGGTCTAGCTATAACCCTCAGTCTGTTGGCTGGCTGAGTGTCTACTAAAGGATGAATGCAGGTCTAGCTATAACCCTCAGTCTGTTGGCTGGCTGAGTGTCTACTAAAGGATGAATGCAGGTCTAGCTATAACCCTCAGTCTGTTGGCTGGCTGAGTGTCTACTAAAGGATGAATGCAGGTCTAGCTATAACCCTCAGTCTGTTGGCTGGCTGAGTGTCTACTAAAGGATGAATGCAGGTCTAGCTATAACCCTCAGTCTGTTGGCTGGCTGAGTGTCTACTAGAGGATGAATGCAGGTCTAGCTATAACCCTCAGTCTGTTGGCTGGCTGAGTGTCTACTAAAGGATGAATGCAGGTCTAGCTATAACCCTCAGTCTGTTGGCTGGCTGAGTGTCTACTAAAGGATGAATGCAGGTCTAGCTATAACCCTCAGTCTGTTGGCTGGCTGAGTGTCTACTAAAGGATGAATGCAGGTCTAGCTATAACCCTCAGTCTGTTGGCTGGCTGAGTGTCTACTAAAGGATGAATGCAGGTCTAGCTATAACCCTCAGTCTGTTGGCTGTGCTGAGTGTCTACTAAAGGATGAATGCAGGTCTAGCTATAACCCTCAGTCTGTTGGCTGGCTGAGTGTCTACTAGAGGATGAATGCAGGTATAGCTATAACCCTCAGTCTGTTGGCTGGCTGAGTGTCTACTAAAGGATGAATGCAGGTCTAGCTATAACCCTCAGTCTGTTGGCTGGCTGAGTGTCTACTAAAGGATGAATGCAGGTCTAGCTATAACCCTCAGTCTGTTGGCTGGCTGAGTGTCTACTAAAGGATGAATGCAGGTCTAGCTATAACCCTCAGTCTGTTGGCTGGCTGAGTGTCTACTAAAGGATGAATGCAGGTCTAGCTATAACCCTCAGTCTGTTGGCTGGCTGAGTGTCTACTAAAGGATGAATGCAGGTCTAGCTATAACCCTCAGTCTGTTGGCTGGCTGAGTGTCTACTAAAGGATGAATGCAGGTCTAGCTATAACCCTCAGTCTGTTGGCTGGCTGAGTGTCTACTAAAGGATGAATGCAGGTCTAGCTATAACCCTCAGTCTGTTGGCTGGCTGAGTGTCTACTAAAGGATGAATGCAGGTCTAGCTATAACCCTCAGTCTGTTGGCTGGCTGAGTGTCTATAACCCTAAAGGATGAATGCAGGTCTAGCTATAACCCTCAGTCTGTTGGCTGGCTGAGTGTCTACTAAAGGATGAATGCAGGTCTAGCTATAACCCTCAGTCTGTTGGCTGGCTGAGTGTCTACTAAAGGATGAATGCAGGTCTAGCTATAACCCTCAGTCTGTTGGCTGGCTGAGTGTCTACTAAAGGATGAATGCAGGTCTAGCTATAACCCTCAGTCTGTTGGCTGGCTGAGTGTCTACTAAAGGATGAATGCAGGTCTAGCTATAACCCTCAGTCTGTTGGCTGGCTGAGTGTCTACTAAAGGATGAATGCAGGTCTAGCTATAACCCCTCAGTCTGTTGGCTGGCTGAGTGTCTACTAAAGGATGAATGCAGGTCTAGCTATAACCCTCAGTCTGTTGGCTGGCTGAGTGTCTACTAAAGGATGAATGCAGGTCTAGCTATAACCCTCAGTCTGTTGGCTGGCTGAGTGTCTACTAAAGGATGAATGCAGGTCTAGCTATAACCCTCAGTCTGTTGGCTGGCTGAGTGTCTACTAAAGGATGAATGCAGGTCTAGCTATAACCCTCAGTCTGTTGGCTGGCTGAGTGTCTACTAAAGGATGAATGCAGGGTCTAGCTATAACCCTCAGTCTGTTGGCTGGCTGAGTGTCTACTAAAGGATGAATGCAGGTCTAGCTATAACCCTCAGTCTGTTGGCTGGCTGAGTGTCTACTAAAGGATGAATGCAGGTCTAGCTATAACCCTCAGTCTGTTGGCTGGCTGAGTGTCTACTAAAGGATGAATGCAGGTCTAGCTATAACCCTCAGTCTGTTGGCTGGCTGAGTGTCTACTAAAGGATGAATGCAGGTCTAGCTATAACCCTCAGTCTGTTGGCTGGCTGAGTGTCTACTAAAGGATGAATGCAGGTCTAGCTATAACCCTCAGTCTGTTGGCTGGCTGAGTGTCTACTAAAGGATGAATGCAGGTCTAGCTATAACCCTCAGTCTGTTGGCTGGCTGAGTGTCTACTAAAGGATGAATGCAGGTCTAGCTATAACCCTCAGTCTGTTGGCTGGCTGAGTGTCTACTAAAGGATGAATGCAGGTCTAGCTATAACCCTCAGTCTGTTGGCTGGCTGAGTGTCTACTAAAGGATGAATGCAGGTCTAGCTATAACCCTCAGTCTGTTGGCTGGCTGAGTGTCTACTAGAGGATGAATGCAGGTCTAGCTAACCCTCAGTCTGTTGGCTCTAGTGTCTACTAAAGGATGAATGCAGGTCTAGCTATAACCCTCAGTCTGTTGGCTGGCTGAGTGTCTACTAAAGGATGAATGCAGGTCTAGCTATAACCCTCAGTCTGTTGGCTGGCTGAGTGTCTACTAAAGGATGAATGCAGGTCTAGCTATAACCCTCAGTCTGTTGGCTGGCTGAGTGTCTACTAAAGGATGAATGCAGGTCTAGCTATAACCCTCAGTCTGTTGGCTGGCTGAGTGTCTACTAAAGGATGAATGCAGGTCTAGCTATAACCCTCAGTCCTGGCAGTGTCTCTGATGAATGCAGGTCTAGCTATAACCCTCAGTCTGTTGGCTGGCTGAGTGTCTACTCAAGTGGATGAATGCAGGTCTAGCTATAACCCTCAGTCTGTTGGCTGGCTGAGTGTCTACTAAAGGATGAATGCAGGTCTAGCTATAACCCTCAGTCTGTTGGCTGGCTGAGTGTCTACTAAAGGATGAATGCAGGTCTAGCTATAACCCTCAGTCTGTTGGCTGGCTGAGTGTCTACTAAAGGATGAATGCAGGTCTAGCTATAACCCTCAGTCTGTTGGCTGGCTGAGTGTCTACTAAAGGATGAATGCAGGTCTAGCTATAACCCTCAGTCTGTTGGCTGGCTGAGTGTCTACTAAAGGATGAATGCAGGTCTAGCTATAACCCTCAGTCTGTTGGCTGGCTGAGTGTCTACTAAAGGATGAATGCAGGTCTAGCTATAACCCTCAGTCTGTTGGCTGGCTGAGTGTCTACTAAAGGATGAATGCAGGTCTAGCTATAACCCTCAGTCTGTTGGCTGGCTGAGTGTCTACTAAAGGATGAATGCAGGTCTAGCTATAACCCTCAGTCTGTTGGCTGGCTGAGTGTCTACTAAAGGATGAATGCAGGTCTAGCTATAACCCTCAGTCTGTTGGCTGGCTGAGTGTCTACTAAAGGATGAATGCAGGTCTAGCTATAACCCTCAGTCTGTTGGCTGGCTGAGTGTCTACTAAAGGATGAATGCAGGTCTAGCTATAACCCTCAGTCTGTTGGCTGGCTGAGTGTCTACTAAAGGATGAATGCAGGTCTAGCTATAACCCTCAGTCTGTTGGCTGGCTGAGTGTCTACTAAAGGATGAATGCAGGTCTAGCTATAACCCTCAGTCTGTTGGCTGGCTGAGTGTCTACTAAAGGATGAATGCAGGTCTAGCTATAACCCTCAGTCTGTTGGCTGGCTGAGTGTCTACTAGAGGATGAATGCAGGTCTAGCTATAACCCTCAGTCTGTTGGCTGGCTGAGTGTCTACTAAAGGATGAATGCAGGTCTAGCTATAACCCTCAGTCTGTTGGCTGGCTGAGTGTCTACTAGAGGATGAATGCAGGTCTAGCTATAACCCTCAGTCTGTTGGCTGGCTGAGTGTCTACTAAAGGATGAATGCAGGTCTAGCTATAACCCTCAGTCTGTTGGCTGGCCCTCAGGATGAATGCAGGTCTAGCTATAACCCTCAGTCTGTTGGCTGGCTGAGTGTCTACTAAAGGATGAATGCAGGTCTAGCTATAACCCTCAGTCTGTTGGCTGGCTGAGTGTCTACTAAAGGATGAATGCAGGTCTAGCTATAACCCTCAGTCTGTTGGCTGGCTGAGTGTCTACTAAAGGATGAATGCAGGTCTAGCTATAACCCTCAGTCTGTTGGCTGGCTGAGTGTCTACTAAAGGATGAATGCAGGTCTAGCTATAACCCTCAGTCTGTTGGCTGGCTGAGTGTCTACTAAAGGATGAATGCAGGTCTAGCTATAACCCTCAGTCTGTTGGCTGGCTGAGTGTCTACTAAAGGATGAATGCAGGTCTAGCTATAACCCTCAGTCTGTTGGCTGGCTGAGTGTCTACTAAAGGATGAATGCAGGTCTAGCTATAACCCTCAGTCTGTTGGCTGGCTGAGTGTCTACTAAAGGATGAATGCAGGTCTAGCTATAACCCTCAGTCTGTTGGCTGGCTGAGTGTCTACTAAAGGATGAATGCAGGTCTAGCTATAACCCTCAGTCTGTTGGCTGGCTGAGTGTCTACTAAAGGATGAATGCAGGTCTAGCTATAACCCTCAGTCTGTTGGCTGGCTGAGTGTCTACTAAAGGATGAATGCAGGTCTAGCTATAACCCTCAGTCTGTAGGCTGGCTGAGTGTCTACTAGAGGATGAATGCAGGTCTAGCTATAACCCTCAGTCTGTTGGCTGGCTGAGTGTCTACTAAAGGATGAATGCAGGTCTAGCTATAACCCTCAGTCTGTTGGCTGGCTGAGTGTCTGATAAAGGATGAATGCAGGTCTAGCTATAACCCTCAGTCTGTTGGCTGGCTGAGTGTCTACTAGAGGATGAATGCAGGTCTAGCTATAACCCTCAGTCTGTTGGCTGGCTGAGTGTCTACTAAAGGATGAATGCAGGTCTAGCTATAACCCTCAGTCTGTTGGCTGGCTGAGTGTCTGCTAAAGGATGTGTAACTGAAGACTTGGTGGACTGTGTATTCTTTAGGTCTTACTTTATGTGTTCGCTCCCGCTGGTAAGGTCACAGGTGACAAGACACGAGGATCACGGTGGAGGAGGTTTTAATGAGGCTGAACAGCACTGATATCATTAGCTACTATGACTTCACAGCCTTTCATACAATATCTATGTGAGGTATCTTGTGTTCCTGTGTTTTAAAAAGCTCTCAGTTTGGTATCTTGTCTCTCTCTGTGTGTGTGTGTGTGTGTGTGTGTGTGTGTGTGTGTGTGTGTGTGTGTGTGTGTGTGTGTGTGTGTGTGTGTGTGTGTGTGTGTTTATAAAGCTCCTGAACTGTAACATGTTAGACTGTGGTGTCTGCATCACCAACCACAGCTTTGGATAATTCACAGTTTGTGTTATCTGTCTGTTTCCCTAACTGATGGGACCTTGTCCCTGGCGCACTTGGCTCCAGCTCGGGGTTCAGTTTGTCAGGGTCGTCCTAGTTCAGTGTGTGTGTCAGGGTGGTCCTAGTTCAGTATGTGTGTCAGGGTTCAGTTTGTCAGGGTGGTCCTAGTTCAGTATGTGTGTCAGGGTTCAGTTTGTCAGGGTCGTCCTAGTTCAGTATGTGTGTCAGGGTTCAGTTTGTCAGGTCGTCCTAGTTCAGTATGTGTGTCAGGGTTCAGTTTGTCAGGGTCGTCCTAGTTCAGTATGTGTGTCAGGGTTCAGTTTGTCAGGGTCGTCCTAGTTCAGTATGTGTGTCAGGGTTCAGTTTGTCAGGGTGGTCCTAGTTCAGTATGTGTGTCAGGGTTCAGTTTGTCAGGGTGGTCCTAGTTCAGTATGTGTGTCAGGGTTCAGTTTGTCAGGGTCGTCCTAGTTCAGTATGTGTGTCAGGGTTCAGTTTGTCAGGGTCGTCCTAGTTCAGTATGTGTGTCAGGGTTCAGTTTGTCAGGGTCGTCCTAGTTCAGTATGTGTGTCAGGGTTCAGTTTGTCAGGGTCGTCCTAGTTCAGTATGTGTGTCAGGGTTCAGTTTGTCAGGGTGGTCCTAGTTCAGTATGTGTGTCAGGGTTCAGTTTGTCAGGGTCGTCCTAGTTCAGTATGTGTGTCAGGGTTCAGTTTGTCAGGGTGGTCCTAGTTCAGTATGTGTGTCAGGGTTCAGTTTGTCAGGGTCGTCCTAGTTCAGTATGTGTGTCAGGGTTCAGTTTGTCAGGGTCGTCCTAGTTCAGTATGTGTGTCAGGGTTCAGTTTGTCAGGTCGTCCTAGTTCAGTATGTGTGTCAGGGTTCAGTTTGTCAGGGTCGTCCTAGTTCAGTATGTGTGTCAGGGGTTCAGTTTGTCAGGGTGGTCCTAGTTCAGTATGTGTGTCAGGGTTCAGTTTGTCAGGGTCGTCCTAGTTCAGTATGTGTGTCAGGGTTCAGTTTGTCAGGGTGGTCCTAGTTCAGTATGTGTGTCAGGGTTCAGTTTGTCAGGGTCGTCCTAGTTCAGTATGTGTGTCAGGGTTCAGTTTGTCAGGGTGGTCCTAGTTCAGTATGTGTGTCAGGGTTCAGTTTGTCAGGGTCGTCCTAGTTCAGTATGTGTGTCAGGGTTCAGTTTGTCAGGGTCGTCCTAGTTCAGTATGTGTGTCAGGGTTCAGTTTGTCAGGGTCGTCCTAGTTCAGTATGTGTGTCAGGGTTCAGTTTGTCAGGGTCGTCCTAGTTCAGTATGTGTGTCAGGGTTCAGTTTGTCAGGGTCGTCCTAGTTCAGTATGTGTGTCAGGGTTCAGTTTGTCAGGTCGTCCTAGTTCAGTATGTGTGTCAGGGTTCAGTTTGTCAGGTGGTCCTAGTTCAGTATGTGTGTCAGGGTTCAGTTTGTCAGGGTCGTCCTAGTTCAGTATGTGTGTCAGGGTTCAGTTTGTCAGGGTCGTCCTAGTTCAGTATGTGTGTCAGGGTTCAGTTTGTCAGGGTCGTCCTAGTTCAGTATGTGTGTCAGGGTTCAGTTTGTCAGGGTCGTCCTAGTTCAGTATGTGTGTCAGGTTCAGTTTGTCAGGGTCGTCCTAGTTCAGTATGTGTGTCAGGGTTCAGTTTGTCAGGTCGTCCTAGTTCAGTATGTGTGTCAGGGTTCAGTTTGTCAGGGTCAGTCCTAGTTCAGTATGTGTGTCAGGGTTCAGTTTGTCAGGTCGTCCTAGTTCAGTATGTGTGTCAGGGTTCAGTTTGTCAGGGTCGTCCTAGTTCAGTATGTGTGTCAGGGTTCAGTTTGTCAGGGTCGTCCTAGTTCAGTATGTGTGTCAGGGTTCAGTAGGTAAGCTATTCTGGGGGAGCTCTCCTTCTAGCTCTCTCTCTCTCTCTTCTTCTCTCTCTACATAACTTTATCTCTCTCTCTTCTTCTCTCTCCCTGACTACCTTTATCTCTCTCTCTTCTTCTCTCTCTACATAACTTTCTCTCTCTTCTTCTCTCTCTACATAACTTTATCTCTCTCTTCTTCTCTCTACATAACTTTATCTCACTCTCTTCTTCTCTCTACATAACTTTATCTCTCTCTCTTCTCTCTCTACATAACTTTATCTCTCTCTCTTCTCTCTCTACATAACTTTATCTCACTCTCTTCTTCTCTCTACATAACTTTATCTCACTCTTCTTCTCTCTACATAACTTTATCTCACCCTCTTCTTCTCTCTGCATAACTTTATCTCACTCTCTTCTTCTCTCTCCACATAACTTTATCTCACTCTCTCTTCTCTCTCCCTGACTACCTTCATCTCTACTCCCTGCTTCTCTCTGTCTCTCTACATACGTACCTTTATCTCTCTCTCTCTTCACTCACTCTCATGAAATACCATGTGTTGGTGTATCTCTGCACCCCCTCCCTCCCTCCCTCCCTCTTCTTACCATAGTAAGGCTGTGTATAACGGGGCTAAGCAGGAAGACCATGTGTTGGTGTATCTCTGCACCCCTCCCCCTCCCTCTTCTTACCATAGTAAGGCTGTGTATAACGGGGCTAAGCAGGAAGACCATGTGTTGGTGTATATCTGCACCCCTCCCCCTCCCTCTTCTTACCATAGTAAGGCTGCGTATAACGGGGCTAAGCAGGAAGACCATGTGTTGGTGTGTATCTGCACCCTCCCTCCCTCCCTCTTCTTACCATAGTAAGGCTGTGTATAACGGGGCTAAGCAGGAAGACCATGTGTTGGTGTATCTCTGCACCCCTCCCCCTCTTCTTACCATAGTAAGGCTGTGTATAACGGGGCTAAGCAGGAAGACCATGTGTTGGTGTATCTCTGCACCCCTCCCCCCTCTTCTTACCATAGTAAGGCTGTGTATAACGGGGCTAAGCAGGAAGACCATGTGTTGGTGTATCTCTGCACCCCTCCCCCTCTTCTTACCATAGTAAGGCTGTGTATAACGGGGCTAAGCAGGAAGACCATGTGTTGGTGTATCTCTGCACCCTCCCCCTCTTTCTTACCATAGTAAGGCTGTGTATAACGGGGCTAAGCAGGAAGACCATGTGTTGGTGTATCTCTGCACCCCTCCCTCCCTCCCTCTTCTTACCATAGTAAGGCTGCGTATAACGGGGCTAAGCAGGAAGACCATGTGTTGGTGTATCTCTGCACCCCTCTCCACCAGCACGTAGAACACCTCTAGGAAGCCAAAGGATGTCAAACACAGACCCAGCACCTACAGAGAGGAGACAGGAGTTAGTTTAAACACAGACCCAACACCTACAGAGAGGAAACAGGAGTTAGTTTAAACACAGACCCAGCACCTACAGAGAGGAGACAGGAGTTAGTTTAAACACAGACCCAACACCTACAGAGAGGAGACAGGAGTTAGTTTAAACACAGACCCAACACCTACAGAGAGGAGACAGGAGTTAGTTTAAACACAGACCCAACACCTACAGAGAGGAGACAGGGGTTAGTTTAAACACAGACCCAACACCTACAGAGAGAAGACAGGGGTTAGATGGTAGCAGGATATAGATGTTATGTTCTGTTAGATGGTAGCAGGATATAGACGTAATATGTCAGATGGTAGCAGGATATAGACGTAATATGTCAGATGGTAACAGGATATAGATGTAATATGTCAGATGGTAACAGGATATAGATGTAATGTTCTGTTAGATGGTAGCAGGATATAGATGTAATATGTCAGATGGTAGCAGGATATAGATGTAATATGTCAGATGGTAGCAGGATATAGATGTAATATGTCAGATGGTACCAGGATATAGATGTAATGTTCTGTCAGATGTTACCAGGATATAGATGTAATGTTCTGTCAGATGGTACCAGGATATAGATGTGATGTTATGTTAGATGGTAGCAGGATATAGATGTGATATGTCAGATGGTAGCAGGATATAGATGTGATGTTCTGTTAGATGGTAGCAGGATATAGATGTGATATGTCAGATGGTAGCAGGATATAGATGTAATGTTCTGTCAGTTGGTAGCAGGATATAGATGTACTGTTCTGTTAGATGGTAGCAGGATATAGATGTAATATGTTAGATGGTAGCAGGATATAGATGTAATGTTCTGTTAGATGGTAGCAGGATATAGATGTAATGTTCTGTCAGATGGTAGCAGGATATAGATGTAATGTTCTGTTAGATGGTAGCAGGATATAGATGTAATGTTCTGTTAGATGGTAGCAGGATATAGACGTAATGTTCTGTTAGATGGTAGCAGGATATAGATGTAATATGTCAGATGGTACCAGAATATAGATGTAATATGTCAGATGGTAGCAGGATATAGATGTAATGTTCTGTCAGATGGTAGCAGGATATAGATGTGATGTTCTGTCAGATGGTAGCAGGATATAGATGTAATGTTCTGTTAGATGGTAGCAGGATATAGATGTAATATGTTAGATGGTAGCAGGATATAGATGTAATGTTCTGTTAGATGGTAGCAGGATATAGATGTAATATGTCAGATGGTAACAGGATATAGATGTAATATGTTAGATGGTAGCAGGATATAGATGTAATGTTCTGTTAGATGGTAGCAGGATATAGATGTAATGTTCTGTCAGATGGTAGCAGGATATAGATGTAATATGTCAGATGGTAGCAGAATATAGATGTAATGTTCTGTTAGATGGTAGCAGGATATAGATGTAATATGTTAGATGGTAACAGGATATAGATGTAATGTTCTGTCAGATGGTAGCAGGATATAGATGTAATGTTCTGTTAGATGGTAGCAGGATATAGATGTAATATTCTGTTAGATGGTAGCAGGATATAGATGTGATGTTCTGTTAGATGGTAGCAGGATATAGATGTAATGTTCTGTCAGTTGTTACTAGGATATAGATTAAATATGTTAGATGGTAACAGGATATAGATGTAATGTTCTGTTAGATGGTAGCAGGATATAGATGTAATGTTCTGTTAGATGGTAGCAGGATATAGATGTAATATGTTAGATGGTAGCAGGATATAGATGTAATATGTCAGATGGTAGCAGGATATAGATGTAATATGTCAGATGGTAACAGGATATATATGTAATATGTCAGATGGTAGCAGGATATAGATGTAATGTTCTGTTAGATGGTAGCAGGATATGGATGTAATGTTCTGTTAGATGGTAGCAGGATATAGATGTAATGTTCTGTTAGATGGTAGCAGGATATAGATGTAATGTTCTGTTAGATGGTAGCAGGATATAGATGTAATATGTCAGATGGTAGCAGGATATAGATGTAATGTTCTGTTAGATGGTAGCAGGATATAGATGTAATGTTCTGTTAGATGGTAGCAGGATATAGATGTAATATGTTAGATGGTAACAGGATATAGATGTAATGTTCTGTCAGATGGTAGCAGGATATAGATGTAATGTTCTGTCAGATGGTAGCAGGATATAGATGTAATATGTCAGATGGTAACAGGATATAGATGTAATGTTCTGTTAGATGGTAGCAGGATATAGATGTAATGTTCTGTTAGATGGTAGCAGGATATAGATGTAATGTTATGTCAGTTGGTAACAGGATATAGATGTAATGTTCTGTTAGATGGTAGCAGGATATAGATGTAATATGTTAGATGGTAGCAGGATATAGATGTAATATGTCAGATGGTAACAGGATATAGATGTAATATGTCAGATGGTAACAGGATATAGATGTAATATGTTAGATGGTAGCAGGATATAGATGTAATATGTCAGATGGTAACAGCATATAGATATAAAATGTCAGATGGTAACAGGATATATATGTAATATGTCAGATGGTAACAGGATATATATGTAATATGTCAGATGGTAGCAGGATATAGATGTAATATGTTAGATGGTAGCAGGATATAGATGTAATGTTCTGTTAGATAGTAGCAGGATATAGATGTAATGTTCTGTCAGATGGTAGCAGGATATAGATGTACTGTTCTGTCAGATGATAGCAGGATATAGATGTAATGTTCTGTCAGATGGTAGCAGGATATAGATGTAATGTTCTGTCAGATGGTAGCAGGATATAGATGTAATATGTCAGATGGTAACAGGATATAGATGTAATGTTATGTTAGATGGTAGCAGGATATAGATGTAATGTTCTGTCAGATGGTAGCAGGATATAGATGTACTGTTCTGTCAGATGGTAACAGGATATAGATGTAATATGTCAGATGGTAACAGGATATAGATGTAATATGTCAGATGGTAGCAGGATATAGATGTAATGTTCTGTTAGATGGTAGCAGGATATGGATGTAATGTTCTGTTAGATGGTAGCAGGATATAGATGTAATGTTCTGTTAGATGGTAGCAGGATATAGATGTAATGTTCTGTCAGATGGTAGCAGGATATAGATGTAATGTTATGTTAGATGGTAGCAGGATATAGATGTAATGTTCTGTTAGATGGTAGCAAGATATAGATGTAATGTTCTGTCAGATGGTAGCAGGATATAGATGTAATATGTCAGATGGTAACAGGATATAGATGTAATGTTATGTTAGATGGTAGCAGGATATAGATGTAATGTTCTGTTAGATGGTAACAGGATATAGATGTAATGTTCTGTTAGATGGTAGCAGGATATAGATGTAATGTTCTGTTAGATGGTAGCAGGATATAGATGTAATGTTCTGTCAGATGGTAGCAGGATATAGATGTAATATGTCAGATGGTAACAGGATATAGATGTAATGTTATGTTAGATGGTAGCAGGATATAGATGTAATGTTCTGTTAGATGGTAGCAGGATATAGATGTAATGTTCTGTTAGATGGTAGCAGGATATAGATGTAATGTTCTGTCAGATGGTAGCAGGATATAGATGTAATGTTATGTTAGATGGTAGCAGGATATAGATGTAATGTTCTGTTAGATGGTAGCAGGATATAGATGTAATGTTCTGTCAGATGGTAGCAGGATATAGATGTAATATGTCAGATGGTAACAGGATATAGATGTAATGTTATGTTAGATGGTAGCAGGATATAGATGTAATGTTCTGTTAGATGGTAGCAGGATATAGATGTAATGTTCTGTCAGATGGTAGCAGGATATAGATGTAATATGTCAGATGGTAACAGGATATAGATGTAATGTTCTGTTAGATGGTAGCAGGATATAGATGTAATATGTTAGATGGTAGCAGGATATAGATGTAATGTTCTGTTAGATGGTAGCAGGATATAGATGTAATATGTCAGATGGTAACAGGATATAGATGTAATGTTCTGTTAGATGGTAGCAGGATATAGATGTAATGTTCTGTTAGATGGTAGCAGGATATAGTTGTAATATGTTAGATGGTAGCAGGATATAGATGTAATGTTCTGTCAGATGGTAGCAGGATATAGATGTAATGTTCTGTCAGATGGTAGCAGGATATAGATGTAATGTTCTGTTAGATGGTAGCAGGATATAGATGTAATGTTATGTCAGTTGGTAACAGGATATAGATGTAATGTTCTGTTAGATGGTAGCAGGATATAGATGTAATATGTTAGATGGTAGCAGGATATAGATGTAATATGTCAGATGGTAACAGGATATAGATGTAATATGTCAGATGGTAACAGGATATAGATGTAATATGTTAGATGGTAGCAGGATATAGATGTAATATGTCAGATGGTAACAGCATATAGATATAATATGTCAGATGGTAACAGGATATATATGTAATATGTCAGATGGTAACAGGATATATATGTAATATGTCAGATGGTAGCAGGATATAGATGTAATATGTTAGATGGTAGCAGGATATAGATGTAATGTTCTGTTAGATAGTAGCAGGATATAGATGTAATGTTCTGTCAGATGGTAGCAGGATATAGATGTAATATGTCAGATGGTAACAGGATATAGATGTAATGTTATGTTAGATGGTAGCAGGATATAGATGTAATGTTCTGTTAGATGGTAGCAGGATATAGATGTAATGTTCTGTCAGATGGTAGCAGGATATAGATGTAATATGTCAGATGGTAACAGGATATAGATGTAATGTTCTGTTAGATGGTAGCAGGATATAGATGTAATATGTTAGATGGTAGCAGGATATAGATGTAATGTTCTGTTAGATGGTAGCAGGATATAGATGTAATATGTCAGATGGTAACAGGATATAGATGTAATGTTCTGTTAGATGGTAGCAGGATATAGATGTAATGTTCTGTTAGATGGTAGCAGGATATAGATGTAATATGTTAGATGGTAGCAGGATATAGCTGTAATGTTCTGTCAGATGGTAGCAGGATATAGATGTAATGTTCTGTCAGATGGTAGCAGGATATAGATGTAATATGTCAGATGGTAACAGGATATGGATGTAATGTTCTGTTAGATGGTAGCAGGATATAGATGTAATGTTCTGTTAGATGGTAGCAGGATATAGATGTAATGTTATGTCAGTTGGTAACAGGATATAGATGTAATGTTCTGTTAGATGGTAGCAGGATATAGATGTAATATGTTAGATGGTAGCAGGATATAGATGTAATATGTCAGATGGTAACAGGATATAGATGTAATATGTCAGATGGTAACAGGATATAGATGTAATATGTTAGATGGTAGCAGGATATAGATGTAATATGTCAGATGGTAACAGCATATAGATATAATATGTCAGATGGTAACAGGATATATATGTAATATGTCAGATGGTAACAGGATATATATGTAATATGTCAGATGGTAGCAGGATATAGATGTAATATGTTAGATGGTAGCAGGATATAGATGTAATGTTCTGTTAGATAGTAGCAGGATATAGATGTAATGTTCTGTCAGATGGTAGCAGGATATAGATGTACTGTTCTGTCAGATGATAGCAGGATATAGATGTAATGTTCTGTCAGATGGTAGCAGGATATAGATGTAATGTTCTGTCAGATGGTAGCAGGATATAGATGTAATATGTCAGATGGTAACAGGATATAGATGTAATGTTATGTTAGATGGTAGCAGGATATAGATGTAATGTTCTGTCAGATGGTAGCAGGATATAGATGTACTGTTCTGTCAGATGGTAACAGGATATATAGATGTAATATGTCAGATGGTAACAGGATATAGATGTAATGTTATGTTAGATGGTAGCAGGATATAGATGTAATGTTCTGTTAGATGGTAGCAGGATATAGATGTAATGTTCTGTCAGATGGTAGCAGGATATAGATGTAATGTTATGTTAGATGGTAGCAGGATATAGATGTAATGTTCTGTTAGAGGGTAGCAGGATATAGATGTAATGTTCTGTCAGATGGTAGCAGGATATAGATGTAATATGTCAGATGGTAACAGGATATAGATGTAATGTTATGTTAGATGGTAGCAGGATATAGATGTAATGTTCTGTTAGATGGTAGCAGGATATAGATGTAATGTTCTGTCAGATGGTAGCAGGATATAGATGTAATATGTCAGATGGTAACAGGATATAGATGTAATGTTCTGTTAGATGGTAGCAGGATATAGATGTAATATGTTAGATGGTAGCAGGATATAGATGTAATGTTCTGTTAGATGGTAGCAGGATATAGATGTAATATGTTAGATGGTAGCAGGATATAGATGTAATGTTCTGTTAGATGGTAACAGGATATAGATGTAATATGTCAGATGGTAACAGCATATAGATATAATATGTCAGATGGTAACAGGATATATATGTAATATGTCAGATGGTAGCAGGATATAGATGTAATATGTCAGATGGTAGCAGGATATAGATGTAATGTTCTGTTAGATGGTAGCAGGATATAGATGTAATATGTTAGATGGTAGCAGGATATAGATGTGATGTTCTGTCAGATGGTAGCAGGATATAGATGTAATGTTCTGTTAGATGGTAGCAGGATATAGATGTAATATGTCAGATGGTAACAGGATATGGATGTAATGTTCTGTTAGATGGTAGCAGGATATAGATGTAATGTTCTGTTAGATGGTAGCAGGATATAGATGTAATATGTCAGATGGTAACAGGATATGGATGTAATGTTCTGTTAGATGGTAGCAGGATATAGATGTAATGTTCTGTTAGATGGTAGCAGGATATAGATGTAATGTTCTGTCAGATGGTAGCAGGATATAGATGTAATGTTCTGTCAGATGGTAACAGGATATAGATGTAATGTTCTGTTAGATGGTAGCAGGATATAGCTGTAATGTTCTGTTAGATGGTAGCAGGATATAGATGTAATGTTCTGTTAGATGGTAGCAGGATATAGATGTACTGTTCTGTTAGATGGTAGCAGGATATAGATGTAATGTTCTGTCAGATGGTAGCAGGATATAGATGTAATATGTTAGATGGTAGCAGGATATAGATGTAATATGTCAGATGGTAGCAGGATATAGATGTAATATGTCAGATGGTAGCAGGATATAGATGTGATGTTCTGTTAGATGGTAGCAGGATATAGATGTAATATGTCAGATGGTAGCAGGATATAGATGTAATATGTCAGATGGTAGCAGGATATAGATGTAATGTTCTGTCAGATGGTAGCAGGATATAGATGTAATATGTTAGATGGTAGCAGGATATAGATGTAATGTTCTGTTAGATAGTAGCAGGATATAGATGTAATGTTCTGTCAGATGGTAGCAGGATATAGATGTACTGTTCTGTCAGATGATAGCAGGATATAGATGTAATGTTCTGTCAGATGGTAGCAGGATATAGATGTAATGTTCTGTCAGATGGTAGCAGGATATAGATGTAATATGTCAGATGGTAACAGGATATAGATGTAATGTTATGTTAGATGGTAGCAGGATATAGATGTAATGTTCTGTCAGATGGTAGCAGGATATAGATGTACTGTTCTGTCAGATGGTAACAGGATATAGATGTAATATGTCAGATGGTAACAGGATATAGATGTAATGTTCTGTTAGATGGTAGCAGGATATAGATGTAATGTTCTGTTAGATGGTAGCAGGATATAGATGTAATGTTATGTCAGTTGGTAACAGGATATAGATGTAATGTTCTGTTAGATGGTAGCAGGATATAGATGTAATATGTTAGATGGTAGCAGGATATAGATGTAATATGTCAGATGGTAACAGGATATAGATGTAATATGTCAGATGGTAACAGGATATAGATGTAATATGTTAGATGGTAGCAGGATATAGATGTAATATGTCAGATGGTAACAGCATATAGATATAATATGTCAGATGGTAACAGGATATATATGTAATATGTCAGATGGTAACAGGATATATATGTAATATGTCAGATGGTAGCAGGATATAGATGTAATATGTTAGATGGTAGCAGGATATAGATGTAATGTTCTGTTAGATAGTAGCAGGATATAGATGTAATGTTCTGTCAGATGGTAGCAGGATATAGATGTACTGTTCTGTCAGATGATAGCAGGATATAGATGTAATGTTCTGTCAGATGGTAGCAGGATATAGATGTAATGTTCTGTCAGATGGTAGCAGGATATAGATGTAATATGTCAGATGGTAACAGGATATAGATGTAATGTTATGTTAGATGGTAGCAGGATATAGATGTAATGTTCTGTCAGATGGTAGCAGGATATAGATGTAATGTTCTGTCAGATGGTAGCAGGATATAGATGTAATGTTATGTTAGATGGTCAGGATATAGATGTAATGTTCTGTTAGATGGTATAGGATATAGATGTAATGTTCTGTCAGATGGTAGCAGGATTAGATGTCAGAGCAGGATATAGATGTTATGTTAGATGGTAGCAGGATATAGATGTAATGTTCTGTTAGATGGTAGCAGGATATAGATGTAATATGTTAGATGGTAACAGGATATAGATGTAATGTTCTGTCAGATGGTAGCAGGATATAGATGTAATGTTATGTTAGATGGTAGCAGGATATAGATGTAATGTTCTGTTAGATGGTAGCAGGATATAGATGTAATGTTCTGTCAGATGGTAGCAGGATATAGATGTAATATGTCAGATGGTAACAGGATATAGATGTAATGTTATGTTAGATGGTAGCAGGATATAGATGTAATGTTCTGTTAGATGGTAGCAGGATATAGATGTAATGTTCTGTCAGATGGTAGCAGGATATAGATGTAATATGTCAGATGGTAACAGGATATAGATGTAATGTTCTGTTAGATGGTAGCAGATGATATAGCAGGATATAGATGTAATGTTCTGTTAGATGGTAGCAGGATATAGATGTAATATGTCAGATGGTAACAGGATATAGATGTAATGTTCTGTTAGATGGTAGCAGGATATAGATGTAATGTTCTGTCAGATGGTAGCAGGATATAGATGTAATGTTCTGTCAGATGGTAGCAGGATATAGATGTAATATGTCAGATGGTAACAGGATATGGATGTAATGTTCTGTTAGATGGTAGCAGGATATAGATGTAATGTTCTGTTAGATGGTAGCAGGATATAGATGTAATGTTATGTCAGTTGGTAACAGGATATAGATGTAATGTTCTGTTAGATGGTAGCAGGATATAGATGTAATATGTTAGATGGTAGCAGGATATAGATGTAATATGTCAGATGGTAACAGGATATAGATGTAATATGTCAGATGGTAACAGGATATAGATGTAATATGTTAGATGGTAGCAGGATATAGATGTAATATGTCAGATGGTAACAGCATATAGATATAATATGTCAGATGGTAACAGGATATATATGTAATATGTCAGATGGTAACAGGATATATATGTAATATGTCAGATGGTAGCAGGATATAGATGTAATATGTTAGATGGTAGCAGGATATAGATGTAATGTTCTGTTAGATAGTAGCAGGATATAGATGTAATGTTCTGTCAGATGGTAGCAGGATATAGATGTACTGTTCTGTCAGATGATAGCAGGATATAGATGTAATGTTCTGTCAGATGGTAGCAGGATATAGATGTAATGTTCTGTCAGATGGTAGCAGGATATAGATGTAATATGTCAGATGGTAACAGGATATAGATGTAATGTTATGTTAGATGGTAGCAGGATATAGATGTAATGTTCTGTCAGATGGTAGCAGGATATAGATGTACTGTTCTGTCAGATGGTAACAGGATATAGATGTAATATGTCAGATGGTAACAGGATATAGATGTAATGTTATGTTAGATGGTAGCAGGATATAGATGTAATGTTCTATTAGATGGTAGCAGGATATAGATGTAATGTTCTGTCAGATGGTAGCAGGATATAGATGTAATGTTATGTTAGATGGTAGCAGGATATAGATGTAATGTTCTGTTAGAGGGTAGCAGGATATAGATGTAATGTTCTGTCAGATGGTAGCAGGATATAGATGTAATATGTCAGATGGTAACAGGATATAGATGTAATGTTATGTTAGATGGTAGCAGGATATAGATGTAATGTTCTGTTAGATGGTAGCAGGATATAGATGTAATGTTCTGTCAGATGGTAGCAGGATATAGATGTAATATGTCAGATGGTAACAGGATATAGATGTAATGTTCTGTTAGATGGTAGCAGGATATAGATGTAATATGTTAGATGGTAGCAGGATATAGATGTAATGTTCTGTTAGATGGTAGCAGGATATAGATGTAATATGTTAGATGGTAGCAGGATATAGATGTAATGTTCTGTTAGATGGTAACAGGATATAGATGTAATATGTCAGATGGTAACAGCATATAGATATAATATGTCAGATGGTAACAGGATATATATGTAATATGTCAGATGGTAGCAGGATATAGATGTAATATGTCAGATGGTAGCAGGATATAGATGTAATGTTCTGTTAGATGGTAGCAGGATATAGATGTAATATGTTAGATGGTAGCAGGATATAGATGTGATGTTCTGTCAGATGGTAGCAGGATATAGATGTAATGTTCTGTTAGATGGTAGCAGGATATAGATGTAATATGTCAGATGGTAACAGGATATGGATGTAATGTTCTGTTAGATGGTAGCAGGATATAGATGTAATGTTCTGTTAGATGGTAGCAGGATATAGATGTAATATGTCAGATGGTAACAGGATATGGATGTAATGTTCTGTTAGATGGTAGCAGGATATAGATGTAATGTTCTGTTAGATGGTAGCAGGATATAGATGTAATGTTCTGTCAGATGGTAGCAGGATATAGATGTAATGTTCTGTCAGATGGTAACAGGATATAGATGTAATGTTCTGTTAGATGGTAGCAGGATATAGCTGTAATGTTCTGTTAGATGGTAGCAGGATATAGATGTAATGTTCTGTTAGATGGTAGCAGGATATAGATGTACTGTTCTGTTAGATGGTAGCAGGATATAGATGTAATGTTCTGTCAGATGGTAGCAGGATATAGATGTAATATGTTAGATGGTAGCAGGATATAGATGTAATATGTCAGATGGTAGCAGGATATAGATGTAATATGTCAGATGGTAGCAGGATATAGATGTGATGTTCTGTTAGATGGTAGCAGGATATAGATGTAATATGTCAGATGGTAGCAGATATAGATGTAATATGTCAGATGGTAGCAGGATATAGATGTAATGTTCTGTCAGATGGTAGCAGGATATAGATGTAATATGTTAGATGGTAGCAGGATATAGATGTAATGTTCTGTTAGATAGTAGCAGGATATAGATGTAATGTTCTGTCAGATGGTAGCAGGATATAGATGTACTGTTCTGTCAGATGATAGCAGGATATAGATGTAATGTTCTGTCAGATGGTAGCAGGATATAGATGTAATGTTCTGTCAGATGGTAGCAGGATATAGATGTAATATGTCAGATGGTAACAGGATATAGATGTAATGTTATGTTAGATGGTAGCAGGATATAGATGTAATGTTCTGTCAGATGGTAAATAGGATATAGATGTACTGTTCTGTCAGATGGTAACAGGATATAGATGTAATATGTCAGATGGTAACAGGATATAGATGTAATATGTCAGATGGTAGCAGGATATAGATGTAATGTTCTGTTAGATGGTAGCAGGATATGGATGTAATGTTCTGTTAGATGGTACTTGGGATATAGATGTAATGTTCTGTTAGATGGTAGCAGGATATAGATGTAATGTTCTGTCAGATGGTAGCAGGATATAGATGTAATGTTCTGTTAGATGGTAGCAGGATATAGATGTAATGTTCTGTTAGATGGTAGCAGGATATAGCGTAATGTTCTGTCAGATGGTAGCAGGATATAGATGTAATATGTCAGATGGTAACAGGATATAGATGTAATGTTATGTTAGATGGTAGCAGGATATAGATGTAATGTTCTGTTAGATGGTAGCAGGATATAGATGTAATGTTCTGTCAGATGGTAGCAGGATATAGATGTAATATGTCAGATGGTAACAGGATATAGATGTAATGTTCTGTTAGATGGTAGCAGGATATAGATGTAATATGTTAGATGTAGCAGGATATAGATGTAATGTTCTGTTAGATGGTAGCAGGATATAGATGTAATATGTCAGATGGTAACAGGATATAGATGTAATGTTCTGTTAGATGGTAGCAGGATATAGATGTAATATGTTAGATGGTAGCAGGATATAGATGTAATGTTCTGTTAGATGGTAGCAGGATATAGATGTAATGTTCTGTTAGATGGTAGCAGGATATAGATGTAATATGTTAGATGGTAACAGGATATAGATGTAATGTTCTGTCAGATGGTAGCAGGATATAGATGTAATGTTCTGTCAGATGGTAGCAGGATATAGATGTAATATGTCAGATGGTAACAGGATATGGATGTAATGTTCTGTTAGATGGTAGCAGGATATAGATGTAATGTTCTGTTAGATGGTAGCAGGATATAGATGTAATGTTATGTCAGTTGGTAACAGGATATAGATGTAATGTTCTGTTAGATGGTAGCAGGATATAGATGTAATATGTTAGATGGTAGCAGGATATAGATGTAATATGTCAGATGGTAACAGGATATAGATGTAATATGTCAGATGGTAACAGGATATAGATGTAATATGTTAGATGGTAGCAGGATATAGATGTAATATGTCAGATGGTAACAGCATATAGATATAATATGTCAGATGGTAACAGGATATATATGTAATATGTCAGATGGTAACAGGATATATATGTAATATGTCAGATGGTAGCAGGATATAGATGTAATATGTTAGATGGTAGCAGGATATAGATGTAATGTTCTGTTAGATAGTAGCAGGATATAGATGTAATGTTCTGTCAGATGGTAGCAGGATATAGATGTACTGTTCTGTCAGATGATAGCAGGATATAGATGTAATGTTCTGTCAGATGGTAGCAGGATATAGATGTAATATGTCAGATGGTAACAGGATATAGATGTAATGTTATGTTAGATGGTAGCAGGATATAGATGTAATGTTCTGTCAGATGGTAGCAGGATATAGATGTACTGTTCTGTCAGATGGTAACAGGATATAGATGTAATATGTCAGATGGTAACAGGATATAGATGTAATGTTATGTTAGATGGTAGCAGGATATAGATGTAATGTTCTGTTAGATGGTAGCAGGATATAGATGTAATGTTCTGTCAGATGGTAGCAGGATATAGATGTAATGTTATGTTAGATGGTAGCAGGATATAGATGTAATGTTCTGTTAGATAGTAGCAGGATATAGATGTAATGTTCTGTCAGATGGTAGCAGGATATAGATGTAATATGTCAGATGGTAACAGGATATAGATGTAATGTTATGTTAGATGGTAGCAGGATATAGATGTAATGTTCTGTTAGATGGTAGCAGGATATAGATGTAATGTTCTGTCAGATGGTAGCAGGATATAGATGTAATATGTCAGATGGTAACAGGATATAGATGTAATGTTCTGTTAGATGGTAGCAGGATATAGATGTAATATGTTAGATGGTAGCAGGATATAGATGTAATGTTCTGTTAGATGGTAGCAGGATATAGATGTAATATGTTAGATGGTAGCAGGATATAGATGTAATGTTCTGTTAGATGGTAACAGGATATAGATGTAATATGTCAGATGGTAACAGCATATAGATATAATATGTCAGATGGTAACAGGATATATATGTAATATGTCAGATGGTAGCAGGATATAGATGTAATATGTCAGATGGTAGCAGGATATAGATGTAATGTTCTGTTAGATGGTAGCAGGATATAGATGTAATATGTTAGATGGTAGCAGGATATAGATGTGATGTTCTGTCAGATGGTAGCAGGATATAGATGTAATGTTCTGTTAGATGGTAGCAGGATATAGATGTAATATGTCAGATGGTAACAGGATATGGATGTAATGTTCTTTGTTAGATGGTAGCAGGATATAGATGTAATGTTCTGTTAGATGGTAGCAGGATATAGATGTAATGTTCTGTCAGATGGTAGCAGGATATAGATGTAATATGTCAGATGGTAACAGGATATGGATGTAATGTTCTGTTAGATGGTAGCAGGATATAGATGTAATGTTCTGTTAGATGGTAGCAGGATATAGATGTAATGTTCTGTCAGATGGTAGCAGGATATAGATGTAATGTTCTGTCAGATGGTAACAGGATATAGATGTAATGTTCTGTTAGATGGTAGCAGGATATAGATGTAATGTTCTGTTAGATGGTAGCAGGATATAGATGTAATGTTCTGTTAGATGGTAGCAGGATATAGATGTACTGTTCTGTTAGATGGTAGCAGGATATAGATGTAATGTTCTGTCAGATGGTAGCAGGATATAGATGTAATGTTATGTTAGATGGTAGCAGGATATAGATGTAATGTTATGTCAGTTGGTAACAGGATATAGATGTAATGTTCTGTTAGATGGTAGCAGGATATAGATGTAATATGTTAGATGGTAGCAGGATATAGATGTAATATGTCAGATGGTAACAGGATATAGATGTAATATGTCAGATGGTAACAGGATATAGATGTAATATGTTAGATGGTAGCAGGATATAGATGTAATATGTCAGATGGTAACAGCATATAGATATAATATGTCAGATGGTAACAGGATATATATGTAATATGTCAGATGGTAACAGGATATATATGTAATATGTCAGATGGTAGCAGGATATAGATGTAATATGTTAGATGGTAGCAGGATATAGATGTAATGTTCTGTTAGATAGTAGCAGGATATAGATGTAATGTTCTGTCAGATGGTAGCAGGATATAGATGTACTGTTCTGTCAGATGATAGCAGGATATAGATGTAATGTTCTGTCAGATGGTAGCAGGATATAGATGTAATGTTCTGTCAGATGGTAGCAGGATATAGATGTAATATGTCAGATGGTAACAGGATATAGATGTAATGTTATGTTAGATGGTAGCAGGATATAGATGTAATGTTCTGTCAGATGGTAGCAGGATATAGATGTAATATGTCAGATGGTAACAGGATATAGATGTAATGTTATGTTAGATGGTAGCAGGATATAGATGTAATGTTCTGTTAGATGGTAGCAGGATATAGATGTAATGTTCTGTTAGATGGTAGCAGGATATAGATGTAATGTTCTGTCAGATGGTAGCAGGATATAGATGTTATGTTAGATGGTAGCAGGATATAGATGTAATGTTCTGTTAGATGGTAGCAGGATATAGATGTAATGTTCTGTCAGATGGTAGCAGGATATAGATGTAATATGTCAGATGGTAACAGGATATAGATGTAATGTTATGTTAGATGGTAGCAGGATATAGATGTAATGTTCTGTTAGATGGTAGCAGGATATAGATGTAATATGTTAGATGGTAGCAGGATATAGATGTAATATGTCAGATGGTAGCAGGATATAGATGTAATATGTCAGATGGTAACAGGATATATATGTAATATGTCAGATGGTAGCAGGATATAGATGTAATGTTCTGTTAGATGGTAGCAGGATATGGATGTAATGTTCTGTTAGATGGTAGCAGGATATAGATGTAATGTTCTGTTAGATGGTAGCAGGATATAGATGTAATGTTCTGTTAGATGGTAGCAGGATATAGATGTAATATGTCAGATGGTAGCAGGATATAGATGTAATGTTCTGTTAGATGGTAGCAGGATATAGATGTAATATGTTAGATGGTAACAGGATATAGATGTAATGTTCTGTCAGATGGTAGCAGGATATAGATGTAATGTTCTGTCAGATGGTAGCAGGATATAGATGTAATATGTCAGATGGTAACAGGATATGGATGTAATGTTCTGTTAGATGGTAGCAGGATATAGATGTAATGTTCTGTTAGATGGTAGCAGGATATAGATGTAATGTTATGTCAGTTGGTAACAGGATATAGATGTAATGTTCTGTTAGATGGTAGCAGGATATAGATGTAATATGTTAGATGGTAGCAGGATATAGATGTAATATGTCAGATGGTAACAGGATATAGATGTAATATGTCAGATGGTAACAGGATATAGATGTAATATGTTAGATGGTAGCAGGATATAGATGTAATATGTCAGATGGTAACAGCATATAGATATAATATGTCAGATGGTAACAGGATATATATGTAATATGTCAGATGGTAACAGGATATATATGTAATATGTCAGATGGTAGCAGGATATAGATGTAATATGTTAGATGGTAGCAGGATATAGATGTAATGTTCTGTTAGATAGTAGCAGGATATAGATGTAATGTTCTGTCAGATGGTAGCAGGATATAGATGTACTGTTCTGTCAGATGATAGCAGGATATAGATGTAATGTTCTGTCAGATGGTAGCAGGATATAGATGTAATGTTCTGTCAGATGGTAGCAGGATATAGATGTAATATGTCAGATGGTAACAGGATATAGATGTAATGTTATGTTAGATGGTAGCAGGATATAGATGTAATGTTCTGTCAGATGGTAGCAGGATATAGATGTACTGTTCTGTCAGATGGTAACAGGATATAGATGTAATATGTCAGATGGTAACAGGATATAGATGTAATATGTCAGATGGTAGCAGGATATAGATGTAATGTTCTGTTAGATGGTAGCAGGATATGGATGTAATGTTCTGTTAGATGGTAGCAGGATATAGATGTAATGTTCTGTTAGATGGTAGCAGGATATAGATGTAATGTTCTGTCAGATGGTAGCAGGATATAGATGTAATGTTATGTTAGATGGTAGCAGGATATAGATGTAATGTTCTGTTAGATGGTAGCAGGATATAGATGTAATGTTCTGTCAGATGGTAGCAGGATATAGATGTCAGATGGTAACAGGATATAGATGTAATGTTATGTTAGATGGTAGCAGGATATAGATGTAATGTTCTGTTAGATGGTAGCAGGATATAGATGTAATGTTCTGTTAGATGGTAGCAGGATATAGATGTAATGTTCTGTCAGATGGTAGCAGGATATAGATGTAATGTTATGTTAGATGGTAGCAGGATATAGATGTAATGTTCTGTTAGATGGTAGCAGGATATAGATGTAATGTTCTGTCAGATGGTAGCAGGATATAGATGTAATATGTCAGATGGTAACAGGATATAGATGTAATGTTATGTTAGATGGTAGCAGGATATAGATGTAATGTTCTGTTAGATGGTAGCAGGATATAGATGTAATGTTCTGTCAGATGGTAGCAGGATATAGATGTAATATGTCAGATGGTAACAGGATATAGATGTAATGTTCTGTTAGATGGTAGCAGGATATAGATGTAATATGTTAGATGGTAGCAGGATATAGATGTAATGTTCTGTTAGATGGTAGCAGGATATAGATGTAATATGTCAGATGGTAACAGGATATAGATGTAATGTTCTGTTAGATGGTAGCAGGATATAGATGTAATGTTCTGTTAGATGGTAGCAGGATATAGATGTAATATGTTAGATGGTAGCAGGATATAGATGTAATGTTCTGTCAGATGGTAGCAGGATATAGATGTAATATGTCAGATGGTAACAGGATATGGATGTAATGTTCTGTTAGATGGTAGCAGGATATAGATGTAATGTTCTGTTAGATGGTAGCAGGATATAGATGTAATGTTATGTCAGTTGGTAACAGGATATAGATGTAATGTTCTGTTAGATGGTAGCAGGATATAGATGTAATATGTTAGATGGTAGCAGGATATAGATGTAATATGTCAGATGGTAACAGGATATAGATGTAATATGTCAGATGGTAACAGGATATAGATGTAATATGTTAGATGGTAGCAGGATATAGATGTAATATGTCAGATGGTAACAGCATATAGATATAATATGTCAGATGGTAACAGGATATATATGTAATATGTCAGATGGTAACAGGATATATATGTAATATGTCAGATGGTAACAGGATATATATGTAATATGTCAGATGGTAGCAGGATATAGATGTAATATGTTAGATGGTAGCAGGATATAGATGTAATGTTCTGTTAGATAGTAGCAGGATATAGATGTAATGTTCTGTCAGATGGTAGCAGGATATAGATGTACTGTTCTGTCAGATGATAGCAGGATATAGATGTAATGTTCTGTCAGATGGTAGCAGGATATAGATGTAATGTTCTGTCAGATGGTAGCAGGATATAGATGTAATATGTCAGATGGTAACAGGATATAGATGTAATGTTATGTTAGATGGTAGCAGGATATAGATGTAATGTTCTGTCAGATGGTAGCAGGATATAGATGTACTGTTCTGTCAGATGGTAACAGGATATAGATGTAATATGTCAGATGGTAACAGGATATAGATGTAATGTTATGTTAGATGGTAGCAGGATATAGATGTAATGTTCTGTTAGATGGTAGCAGGATATAGATGTAATGTTCTGTCAGATGGTAGCAGGATATAGATGTAATGTTATGTTAGATGGTAGCAGGATATAGATGTAATGTTCTGTTAGATGGTAGCAGGATATAGATGTAATGTTCTGTCAGATGGTAGCAGGATATAGATGTAATATGTCAGATGGTAACAGGATATAGATGTAATGTTATGTTAGATGGTAGCAGGATATAGATGTAATGTTCTGTTAGATCAGGGGTGTCAAAGTCAAATGGACGGAGGGCCAAATAAAAAAATCAGCTACAAGACGAGGGCCGGACTGTTCGAATGTTCATTGAAAAATTTTTAAATGACGCATATAGTCTAGTGAACCTAATTGAACCTACTGAAAACCTAACAAATATATTACAATATGATCAGATAAATAAAGCAATATTTTCTTATGGCTCTGTCAGTAATCTTTAATTTTCAACAGACACAAAAGACAAATTTCCTTTATATAAATATCCCCATAACATGAACATTAAATGAAAGAAACCGGTATTCAAGGCACCATCAGTAGACTATATTTTCTATTTTAGCAAAAGTGGGCTAAATTTACTTCAAAGAAAAAACAATAATAGCAATTTTCTATCATCCACTCAACTGAAATATTTTTAAAATATAATTGGATTGAAATACAAAAAAATAAAGTGCAAAAATCTATTAATCAAAAACAACACTTTGTTTAAGGAGAAGTAACATGCAGTGAAAACAAATATTACATTTTAACTTTTAAACTTGAACTGAGTAAAAACTCTAAATATGTGATTGCACAGTAATGTTCACTTGTTTGAGGTTGAGGGTGATACTTGGTGGTGTCCCATCTTTTCCACAAGTTCATCAATGTTCGGGTAAGGCTCTGAGCTGAAGAAATCCTCAGAATTGAGTGGAGGTGTTCAGCAGTAAGTCGACTTCTGTGTGATGTTTTGTTCAGGTTCATCAAAGAAAACAGTTGTTCACACAGGTATGTGCTGCCAAACATAGACAACGTTTGAGCAGCCTGGATGCGCAGCTGGGGCATTGTGCCGGGGAGAACGGGCGAACTCCGCAGCACCCACTGCCGCATATTTTGCCCTCAGTGCATCATTGCATTGGAGGTCAATCAACTCCATTTGGAGGTTTGGTGGTGAGCTTTCACGTCAACAGCAAATGGGTTACCGAGCAGTTCCAACCTGCTTTTTTGTGCTTCAAAGTCAGCAAATCGGGTCGAAAGTCAGCGGCAAGCATACCTATTTTATCAGCCAACTGTGTGCTCGGGAACGCACTGGCAGAGAGCTTCTCTTTCATGGTCTGGCAGCTGGGAAAGTGGCTCAAATTTTCTTTACGCATCTCGTCTCCCACAGAGTCAGTTTGGTTTTAAATGCCTTCACTGTACTGTACATATCAGAGATGACACGATCCCGACCCTGCAGCTGCAAGTTTATTGCATTCAGATGACTCGTAATGTCACACAGAAAAAGCCATTTCACACAGAAACATTTCGTCCCGGAGTTGTGTTGTGTCTTTCCCTTTGCTGTCCAAGAACAGACAAATCTCCTCACGAAGCTCGAAACATCTTTGAAGCACCTTTCCTGGCTTAGCCATCGCACCTCTGTGTGATAAGGCAAATCACCATGCTCCGTTTCTAACTCCGTCAGAAATGCCTTGAACTGGCGGTGATTCAAACCTTTGGCTCTGATAAAGTTAACTGTGCTTGGCGTGATGATGCTCATTACATGCTCCATTTTCAAGGCTTTACCGCACAACGCTTCCTGGTGTATGATACAATGATAAGCTGTCAGCTCACCTGTCGCGTTTTCCTCTTGCATCTTTTCCGTATCTTCGCCACCAGTCCGCTCCTGTGTCCACACACGCAGGTGCTCGTCGGTTGTCAAACCCACGAGTTTTTCCCAAGGCAGCTCCATCTCATTTACACATCTTGACACCTCTTCATACAAATCATGCCCCGTAGTTGTGCCATGCATAGGACGTAAAGCCAAAAACTCCTCTGTCATGCTTAGGTTGGAGTCCACTCTGCGGATGAAAATTGACAACTGGGCAATGTCAGAAATGTCGGTGCTCTCATCCACAGCCAAGGAATATGCAATAAAATCTTTTCCCTTTTTCACAAGCTGCTCTTTTAGATTGATGGACAACTGGTCTACTCTCTCGGCAATGGTGTTTCTGCTCAGACTCACATTTAAAAGAGTTGCCTTTTTTTCTGGGCAAACTTCGTCACAAACTTTAATCATGCAGTTTTTGATGAAATCCCCCTCCGTAAATGGCCGGGCTGATTTAGCGATCTCTTCTGCCAAAATAAAACTGGCCTTGACAGCAGCCTGGCCTTGTGATTTGGCTTTTTGAACAGAGCCTGTCGAGATTTGAGGCCTGCGTTTTAATTCCTCTGCCTTTTGTAGCCTTTGTTCCATGTCCATATTCTTGTTTTTGTCCGCGTGTTTCGTTTCATAATGTCGTCTCAGATTATACTCTTTCAGTACCGCCACACTTTCTCCACACAGAAGACACACAGGTTTTCCAGCTACCTTCGTGAACATATACTCCGACTCCCACCTTGTTTGAAACCCCCGGTTCTCAGTATCCACCTTCCGTTTTGCCATTTTTGATGGGTATCTGAAAGTTAATTTTACTGTGATGCTGACGACTGCTGTGCCAATAAATATTGAAATGAAGCAGCCTACTGCTCGGTGCGTCACCTTTGCATTGTGGGAAATGTAGTATTGGTGCGTGTAAAAGATCTGCGGGCTGCCGGCTTGCTGCGGGCCGGTTCTAATAATAAATCAAGATCATCCCAGGGGCCGTAAAAAACCTTCTTGCGGGCCGGATGTGGCCCGCGGGCCTTGATTCTGACATATGTGTGTTAGATGGTAGCAGGATATAGATGTAATGTTCTGTCAGATGGTAGCAGGATATAGATGTAATATGTCAGATGGTAACAGGATATAGATGTAATGTTCTGTTAGATGGTAGCAGGATATAGATGTAATATGTTAGATGGTAGCAGGATATAGATGTAATGTTCTGTTAGATGGTAGCAGGATATAGATGTAATATGTTAGATGGTAGCAGGATATAGATGTAATGTTCTGTTAGATGGTAACAGGATATAGATGTAATATGTCAGATGGTAACAGCATATAGATATAATATGTCAGATGGTAACAGGATATATATGTAATATGTCAGATGGTAGCAGGATATAGATGTAATATGTCAGATGGTAGCAGGATATAGATGTAATGTTCTGTTAGATGGTAGCAGGATATAGATGTAATATGTTAGATGGTAGCAGGATATAGATGTGATGTTCTGTCAGATGGTAGCAGGATATAGATGTAATGTTCTGTTAGATGGTAGCAGGATATAGATGTAATATGTCAGATGGTAACAGGATATGGATGTAATGTTCTGTTAGATGGTAGCAGGATATATATGTAATGTTCTGTTAGATGGTAGCAGGATATAGATGTAATGTTCTGTCAGATGGTAGCAGGATATAGATGTAATATGTCAGATGGTAACAGGATATGGATGTAATGTTCTGTTAGATGGTAGCAGGATATAGATGTAATGTTCTGTTAGATGGTAGCAGGATATAGATGTAATGTTCTGTCAGATGGTAGCAGGATATAGATGTAATGTTCTGTCAGATGGTAACAGGATATAGATGTAATGTTCTGTTAGATGGTAGCAGGATATAGCTGTAATGTTCTGTTAGATGGTAGCAGGATATAGATGTAATGTTCTGTTAGATGGTAGCAGGATATAGATGTACTGTTCTGTTAGATAGTAGCAGGATATAGATGTAATGTTCTGTCAGATGGTAGCAGGATATAGATGTAATATGTTAGATGGTAGCAGGATATAGATGTAATATGTCAGATGGTAGCAGGATATAGATGTAATATGTCAGATGGTAGCAGGATATAGATGTGATGTTCTGTTAGATGGTAGCAGGATATAGATGTAATATGTCAGATGGTAGCAGGATATAGATGTAATGTTCTGTCAGATGGTAGCAGGATATAGATGTAATATGTTAGATGGTAGCAGGATATAGATGTAATGTTCTGTTAGATAGTAGCAGGATATAGATGTAATGTTCTGTCAGATGGTAGCAGGATATAGATGTACTGTTCTGTCAGATGATAGCAGGATATAGATGTAATGTTCTGTCAGATGGTAGCAGGATATAGATGTAATGTTCTGTCAGATGGTAGCAGGATATAGATGTAATATGTCAGATGGTAACAGGATATAGATGTAATGTTATGTTAGATGGTAGCAGGATATAGATGTAATGTTCTGTCAGATGGTAGCAGGATATAGATGTACTGTTCTGTCAGATGGTAACAGGATATAGATGTAATATGTCAGATGGTAACAGGATATAGATGTAATATGTCAGATGGTAGCAGGATATAGATGTAATGTTCTGTTAGATGGTAGCAGGATATGGATGTAATGTTCTGTTAGATGGTAGCAGGATATAGATGTAATGTTCTGTTAGATGGTAGCAGGATATAGATGTAATGTTCTGTCAGATGGTAGCAGGATATAGATGTAATGTTATGTTAGATGGTAGCAGGATATAGATGTAATGTTCTGTTAGATGGTAGCAGGATATAGATGTAATGTTCTGTCAGATGGTAGCAGGATATAGATGTAATATGTCAGATGGTAACAGGATATAGATGTAATGTTATGTTAGATGGTAGCAGGATATAGATGTAATGTTCTGTTAGATGGTAGCAGGATATAGATGTAATGTTCTGTTAGATGGTAGCAGGATATAGATGTAATGTTCTGTCAGATGGTAGCAGGATATAGATGTAATGTTCTGTTAGATGGTAGCAGGATATAGATGTAATGTTCTGTTAGATGGTAGCAGGATATAGACGTAATGTTCTGTCAGATGGTAGCAGGATATAGATGTAATATGTCAGATGGTAACAGGATATAGATGTAATGTTATGTTAGATGGTAGCAGGATATAGATGTAATGTTCTGTTAGATGGTAGCAGGATATAGATGTAATGTTCTGTCAGATGGTAGCAGGATATAGATGTAATATGTCAGATGGTAACAGGATATAGATGTAATGTTCTGTTAGATGGTAGCAGGATATAGATGTAATATGTTAGATGGTAGCAGGATATAGTTGTAATGTTCTGTTAGATGGTAGCAGGATATAGATGTAATATGTCAGATGGTAACAGGATATAGATGTAATGTTCTGTTAGATGGTAGCAGGATATAGATGTAATATGTTAGATGGTAGCAGGATATAGATGTAATGTTCTGTTAGATGGTAGCAGGATATAGATGTAATGTTCTGTTAGATGGTAGCAGGATATAGATGTAATATGTTAGATGGTAACAGGATATAGATGTAATGTTCTGTCAGATGGTAGCAGGATATAGATGTAATGTTCTGTCAGATGGTAGCAGGATATAGATGTAATATGTCAGATGGTAACAGGATATGGATGTAATGTTCTGTTAGATGGTAGCAGGATATAGATGTAATGTTCTGTTAGATGGTAGCAGGATATAGATGTAATGTTATGTCAGTTGGTAACAGGATATAGATGTAATGTTCTGTTAGATGGTAGCAGGATATAGATGTAATATGTTAGATGGTAGCAGGATATAGATGTAATATGTCAGATGGTAACAGCATATAGATATAATATGTCAGATGGTAACAGGATATATATGTAATATGTCAGATGGTAACAGGATATATATGTAATATGTCAGATGGTAGCAGGATATAGATGTAATATGTTAGATGGTAGCAGGATATAGATGTAATGTTCTGTTAGATAGTAGCAGGATATAGATGTAATGTTCTGTCAGATGGTAGCAGGATATAGATGTACTGTTCTGTCAGATGATAGCAGGATATAGATGTAATGTTCTGTCAGATGGTAGCAGGATATAGATGTAATGTTCTGTCAGATGGTAGCAGGATATAGATGTAATATGTCAGATGGTAACAGGATATAGATGTAATATGTCAGATGGTAACAGGATATAGATGTAATGTTATGTTAGATGGTAGCAGGATATAGATGTAATGTTCTGTTAGATGGTAGCAGGATATAGATGTAATGTTCTGTCAGATGGTAGCAGGATATAGATGTAATGTTATGTTAGATGGTAGCAGGATATAGATGTAATGTTCTGTTAGATGGTAGCAGGATATAGATGTAATGTTCTGTCAGATGGTAGCAGGATATAGATGTAATATGTCAGATGGTAACAGGATATAGATGTAATGTTATGTTAGATGGTAGCAGGATATAGATGTAATGTTCTGTTAGATGGTAGCAGGATATAGATGTAATGTTCTGTCAGATGGTAGCAGGATATAGATGTAATATGTCAGATGGTAACAGGATATAGATGTAATGTTCTGTTAGATGGTAGCAGGATATAGATGTAATATGTTAGATGGTAGCAGGATATAGATGTAATGTTCTGTTAGATGGTAGCAGGATATAGATGTAATATGTTAGATGGTAGCAGGATATAGATGTAATGTTCTGTTAGATGGTAACAGGATATAGATGTAATATGTCAGATGGTAACAGCATATAGATATAATATGTCAGATGGTAACAGGATATATATGTAATATGTCAGATGGTAGCAGGATATAGATGTAATATGTCAGATGGTAGCAGGATATAGATGTAATGTTCTGTTAGATGGTAGCAGGATATAGATGTAATATGTTAGATGGTAGCAGGATATAGATGTGATGTTCTGTCAGATGGTAGCAGGATATAGATGTAATGTTCTGTTAGATGGTAGCAGGATATAGATGTAATATGTCAGATGGTAACAGGATATGGATGTAATGTTCTGTTAGATGGTAGCAGGATATAGATGTAATGTTCTGTTAGATGGTAGCAGGATATAGATGTAATGTTCTGTCAGATGGTAGCAGGATATAGATGTAATATGTCAGATGGTAACAGGATATGGATGTAATGTTCTGTTAGATGGTAGCAGGATATAGATGTAATGTTCTGTCAGATGGTAGCAGGATATAGATGTAATGTTCTGTCAGATGGTAGCAGGATATAGATGTAATGTTCTGTCAGATGGTAACAGGATATAGATGTAATGTTCTGTTAGATGGTAGCAGGATATAGATGTAATGTTCTGTTAGATGGTAGCAGGATATAGATGTAATGTTCTGTTAGATGGTAGCAGGATATAGATGTACTGTTCTGTTAGATGGTAGCAGGATATAGATGTAATGTTCTGTCAGATGGTAGCAGGATATAGATGTAATATGTTAGATGGTAGCAGGATATAGATGTAATATGTCAGATGGTAGCAGGATATAGATGTAATATGTCAGATGGTAGCAGGATATAGATGTGATGTTCTGTTAGATGGTAGCAGGATATAGATGTAATATGTCAGATGGTAGCAGGATATAGATGTAATATGTCAGATGGTAGCAGGATATAGATGTAATGTTCTGTCAGATGGTAGCAGGATATAGATGTAATATGTCAGATGGTAGCAGGATATAGATGTAATGTTCTGTCAGATGGTAGCAGGATATAGATGTAATATGTTAGATGGTAGCAGGATATAGATGTAATATGTCAGATGGTAGCAGGATATAGATGTAATGTTCTGTCAGATGGTAGCAGGATATAGATGTAATATGTCAGATGGTAGCAGGATATAGATGTAATATGTCAGTTGGTAGCAGGATATAGATGTAATATGTCAGATGGTAGCAGGATATAGTTGTAATGTTCTGTTAGATGGTAGCAGGAAATAGATGTAATGTTCTGTTAGATGGTAGCAGGATATAGATGTAATGTTCTGTCAGTTGTTAGTAATGAATTTGTATTTTTTGGGATTCCTTCTGAATCTATACAGGAGAAAGGACTTCCTACTTCTCCTGAAGACCAGTGAAACTAACTGATCAGTCTTTCATTTGAGTTGGTATTGTCTGTCTGTCTGTCTGTCTGTCTGTCTGTCTGTCTGTCTGTCTGTCTGTCTGTCTGTCTGTCTGTCTGTCTGTCTGTCTGTCTGTCTGTCTGTCTGTCTGTCTGTCTGTCTGTCTGTCTGTGTGTTTGTGTGTGTGTCACAGACACTCACAGTTTTTGCACAGCAGAGGCTGGTCAGAGAGATGCCTCCCTGGCCAGTGAACCAGAGGTAGACCAGGTAGAGAGGACCGCAGGACCACAGGTACATGCAGGGGAACCACACCAGGACCGTATGCTGGAAACATTGGGACAGGTCTGGGTGAGGGGTGTACCAGGTCAGGTTCCAGTCCTGAGAGAGAGAAGGAGGGATGGGGGATGGATGGGGGGAGAGGAGAGTGTTAGAATATGTAGCAGACAAATGGCAGCATTGGATCAGGTCTGGGTGGGGGTGCACCAGGTCAGGTCTGGGTGGGGGGTGCACCAGGTCAGGTCTGGGTGGGGGGTGCACCAGGTCAGGTCTGGGTGGGGGGTGTACCAGGTCAGGTCTGGGTGGGGGGTGTACCAGGTCAGGTCTGGGTGGGGGGTGCACCAGGTCAGGTCTGGGTGGGGGGTGTACCAGGTCAGGTCTGGGTGGGGGGGGGGTGCACCAGGTCAGGTCTGGGTGGGGGTGCACCAGGTCAGGTCTGGGTGGGGGTGTACCAGGTCAGGTCTGGGTGGGGGGGTGCACCAGGTCAGGTCTGGGTGGGGGGTGTACCAGGTCAGGTCTGGGTGGGGGGTGCACCAGGTCAGGTCTGGGTGGGGGGTGGGGTGCACCAGGTCAGGTCTGGGTGGGGGGGGTGCACCAGGTCAGGTCTGGGTGGGGGGTGCACCAGGTCAGGTCTGGGTGGGGGGTGCACCAGGTCAGGTCTGGGAGGGGGAGGGTGCACCAGGTCAGGTCTGGGTGGGGGGTGCACCAGGTCAGGTCTGGGTGGGGGGTGTACCAGGTCAGGTCTGGGTGGGGGGGGGTGCACCAGGTCAGGTCTGGGTGGGGGGTGCACCAGGTCAGGTCTGGGTGGGGGGTGCACCAGGTCAGGTCTGGGTGGGGGGTGCACCAGGTCAGGTCTGGGTGGGGGGGGTGCACCAGGTCAGGTCTGGGAGGGGGGGTGCACCAGGTCAGGTCTGGGTGGGGGGTGCACCAGGTCAGGTCTGGGTGGGGGGTACCAGGTCAGGTCTGGGTGGGGGGGTGCACCAGGTCAGGTCTGGGTGGGGGTGTACCAGGTCAGGTCTGGGTGGGGGTGTACCAGGTCAGGTCTGGGTGGGGGGTGCACCAGGTCAGGTCTGGGTGGGGGGGTGCACCAGGTCAGGTCTGGGTGGGGGTGCACCAGGTCAGGTCTGGGTGGGGGTGTACCAGGTCAGGTCTGGGTGGGGGGGTGCACCAGGTCAGGTCTGGGTGGGGGGGGTGCACCAGGTCAGGTCTGGGTGGGGGTGCACCAGGTCAGGTCTGGGTGGGGGGTGTACCAGGTCAGGTCTGGGTGGGGGGTGCACCAGGTCAGGTCTGGGTGGGGGGGTGCACCAGGTCAGGTCTGGGTGGGGGGTGTACCAGGTCAGGTCTGGGTGGGGGGTGTACCAGGTCAGGTCTGGGTGGGGGGGTGCACCAGGTCAGGTCTGGGTGGGGGGTGTACCAGGTCAGGTCTGGGTGGGGGAGGGTGCACCAGGTCAGGTCTGGGTGGGGGGGGGGGTGCACCAGGTCAGGTCTGGGTGGGGGGTGTACCAGGTCAGGTCTGGGTGGGGGGTGTACCAGGTCAGGTCTGGGTGGGGGGTGTACCAGGTCAGGTCTGGGTGGGGGGGGGTGCACCAGGTCAGGTCTGGGTGGGGGGTGTACCAGGTCAGGTCTGGGTGGGGGGGTGCACCAGGTCAGGTCTGGGTGGGGGGTGTACCAGGTCAGGTCTGGGTGGGGGGTGTACCAGGTCAGGTCTGGGTGGGGGTGTACCAGGTCAGGTCTGGGTGGGGGGTGTACCAGGTCAGGTCTGGGTGGGGGTGTACCAGGTCAGGTCTGGGTGGGGGGGGTGTACCAGGTCAGGTCTGGGTGGGGTGGGTGTACCAGGTCAGGTCTGGGTGGGTGGGTGTACCAGGTCAGGTCTGGGTGGGGGGGTGCACCAGGTCAGGTTCAAGTCCTGAGAGGGAGAGAATATGACAAACAAATGGAAGCATTGGGTCAATACAAAACAGATGTTTTGATAGGTGCAGTGAAATGTGTTGTTTTATAGGGTCAGTCATAGTAGTATGATAGGTGTTGTTTTACAGGGTCATAGTAGTATGATAGGTGTTGTTGTACAGGGTCAGTCATAGTAGTATGATAGGTGTTTTTTTACAGGGTCAGTCATAGTAGTATGATAGGTGTTGTTGTACAGGGTCAGTCATAGTAGTATGATAGGTGTTGTTTTACAGGGTCATAGTAGTATGATAGGTGTTGTTGTACAGGGTCAGTCATAGTAGTATGATAGGTGTTGTTTTACAGGATCAGTCATAGTAGTAGGATAGGTGTTGTTTTACAGGGTCAGTCATAGTAGTATGATAGGTGTTTTTTTTACAGGGTCAGTCATAGTAGTATGATAGGTGTTGTTGTACAGGGTCAGTCATAGTAGTACGATAGGTGTTGTTTTACAGGGTCATAGTAGTAGGATAGGTGTTGTTTTACAGGGTCAGTCATAGTAGTATGATAGGTGTTGTTGTACAGGGTCAGACATAGTAGTATGATAGGTGTTGTTGTACAGGGTCGTAGTAGTATGATAGGTGTTGTTGTACAGGGTCATAGTAGTATGATAGGTGTTGTTTTACAGGGTCATAGTAGTATGATAGGTGTTGTTGTACAGGGTCATAGTAGTATGATAGGTGTTGTTGTACAGCAGGGGTGTCAAACATACGGCCCGCGGGCCGGAACCGGCCCCCAAGGAGGTTCGATCAGGCCCGCAGGATAATTTGAAAGTGGAAAAAATGCATAAAAGACATGGAATTAATATTTTTAATTCGCTGCAATTCATGGATTATCCGCTAAGGGGCGCACTCTTTCCATCAGAGTAGAAGACGAGCCGCATCACTGAGACAGACTGAAAACAGCAGACGGTATCAATGCGCCATCTGCTGCTTGTTACGACGTTGTTAATACCTTGGTCTCTACCTCTCCGCTACACCCTCATTAGCCAAAATGTCGTTATCCAAACGGAGAAAAGTAGATAAGGAGTGTAGAATTTTCAAAGAAAAATGGACCACGCCCTATTTATTTACAGAGATGCACGGAAAACCTTCGTGCTTGGTGTGTTTGCAACAAGTTTCGGTATTGAAGGAATATAATATTCGACGCCACTACGAGACTCATCACAGCGAAAAATATGACGGCTTGCAAGGACAACTGAGAAGAGATAAGATGAACGAATTGCTGGCGGGTCTGAGGAAACAGCAGTCAACTTTCATCCAGAGCCGAGAAGTCAGTGAAGCAGCGGTAAAAGCCAGCTACCTAATTGCTAGCGAAATAGCATTAGCATCGAAGCCGTATTCCGACGGTGACTTTGTTAAACGATGCATGATGAAGGCGGCTGAACTTGTATGTCCCGAGAAGCGACAAGCTTTTGCCAATATTAGCCTGACGAGGAATACTATAGCAGAGAGGATTTCGGAACTATCGGCAGATTTAGACAGTCAATTGAAACAGAGAGTCAAGTCATTTATTGCATTTTCCGTGGCAATTGACGAGAGCACTGACATCACAGACGTGGCCCAACTGGCCATATTTATTCGAGGAGTTGATGAGACATTGACTGTTACTGAAGAGTTTCTTGAGTTGGTGCCAATGATGGACACCACAACAGCCGAGACATTTTCGGCTCTGTCGTTGCTGCATTGACAGAGTTGGAGTGGACTGGTCCCGCTGTCAGCCTGGCTACAGACGGCGCGCCATCCATGGTCGGAAAGAAAGCAGGTGTCGCGACAAAGTTCAAAGACAAAGTACAAGCCCTTAATGGAGGAGATCGTTTCTGGACATTTCACTGTATTTTGCACCAGGAGGCATTGTGTTGCAAGTCGCTGAAAATGGACCACGTCATGGAGGTGGTTGTTCGCACTGTAAATTTCATCCGGTCCAGAGGTCTGAACCATCGTCAGTTTGACAAACTTCTCAGCGACAGCAACATTACCCACAGCCTGCCATACCACACTGAAGTGAGATGGTTAAGCCGAGGCGCTGTGCTGAGGCATTTCTTTGATCTACGAGAGGAAATCGGACAGTTCATGGAGAAAAAGGAAAACCGGTGTTGGAATTACAATCTCAGGAATGGCTACGGACCTTGCATTCTTGGTTGATATTACTGAACACTTGAACAATCTGAACAAAATGTTGCAAGGCCGCAAAAAGTTGTCACACAGTTTTCTGACAACATACATGCATTTAAGTTGAAGCTGACTTTGTGGGAGATGCAACTGGCAAATGGCAACCCTGCTCATTTCCCCTGTCTGAGAGATGTGTGTGTGACCAGACCTGATGCGGACATGAAACGGTACAAAGACAAAATTGCAGGACTACTGCGGGAGTTTGAGAAACGTTTTCAGGTATTTGGTGAACTTGAGACAGAATTTTCAGTTTTTCGCTCACCTTCACAGTTAAAGCTTCTGATCTGCCAGTGAAATTCAGCTAGAGATAATTGATTTGCAGTGTGATGCAGATTTGAAGGGCAAATTTGCCTCTGTAGGTCTGGACAGATTTTATCAGTATCTACTACCAGGGTACCCCAAATTAACAGCCCTGGCTGCTAAAATTTTGTGCATGTTTGGGACAACCTACCTTTGTGAACAAATTTTCTCAGTGATGAATATCAATAAAACAAAAAATGCGTTCAAGGCTCAAAAACAAGCACTTAAATGACATTCTGAAAGTGACAGCTAGTCAGGACATGACACCTGGTGTTGATGCACTTGTACAGGCCAAAAGATGCCAAGTTTCAGGAACAAATACAAGTCCAGACTAGACTAACACCTTTAAAATGCTGCCTTAGATACTGTTTGCATTGAAAGAATACAGCTCTGTGAAGATGAATCCTTACTGTGGTGATTTAAAAAATGTGCACTTTAATGTTAGTCAGCAGCTTCAAAACAAAAGTTGTGTGATGGAATTCTACTGTTCATACAACTCCATAAATGTTCAATTTCGTGGAGCAGTGTAGCAGAGTATGGTATAATTTTAATGGTCCGGCCCACTTGACATCTCCCTAGGCCGTATGTGGCCCACGATGCGAAATGAGTTTGACACCCCTGTTGTACAGGGTCAGTCATAGTAGTATGATAGGTGTTGTTCTACAGGGTCAGTCATAGTAGTATGATAGGTGTTGTTTTACAGGGTCATAGTAGTATGATAGGTGTTGTTGTACAGGGTCAGTCATAGTAGTATGATAGGTGTTGTTTTACAGGGTCATAGTAGTATGATAGGTGTTGTTTTACAGGGCCAGTCATAGTAGTATGATAGGTGTTGTTTTACAGGGTCAGTCATAGTAGTATGATAGGTGTTGTTTTATAGTGAGAGAGAGAGAGAGAGAGAGAGAGAGAGAGAGAGAGAGAGAGAGAGAGAGAAAGAGTGAAAGAGGTTCTGAAATGTCTTTACTCTTTTGGAACTTTTGTGAGTGTAATGTTTACTGTTAATGTTTTTTATTGTTTATTTAAAGTTAGTTTATTATCTATTTCACCTGCTTTGGCAACGTTAACATATGTTTCCCATGCCAATATAGCCCATTGAATTGGAAATTGAAAGAGATTATATTATTACTATGAGAAAGCTGAATGGAGAGTAAATTACTATGAGAAAGCTGAATGGAGAGTAAATTACTATGAGAAAGCTGAATGGAGAGTAAATTACTATGAGAAAGCTGAATGGAGAGTAAATTACTATGAGAAAGCTGAATGGAGAGTAAATTACTATGAGAAAGCTGAATGGAGAGTAAATTACTATGAGAAAGCTGAATGGAGAGTAAATTACTATGAGAAAGCTGAATGGAGAGTAAATTACTATGAGAAAGCAGGTGTAGATGCACGGTGGCTAGGAAAAACTCCCTAGGAAGGCCAAAACCTAGGAAGAAACCTAGAGAGGAACCAGGCTATATGGGCTGGCCAGTCCTCTTCTCTCTCTCTCTCTCTCTCTCTCTCTCTCTCTCTCTCTCTCTCTCTCTCAATTCAATACATTTCTAGGGGCTTTATTGGCATGGGAAACATGTGTTAACATTGCCAAAGCAAGTGAGGTAGATAATATATAAAGTGAATATATAAAGTGAAACATTACAAATGTCATATTATATATATACAGTGTTTTAACAATCTCTCTCTCTCTCTCTCTCTCTCTCTCTCTCTCTGTGTCTCTCTCTCTCTATCCCTCCCTCTCTCTCTTTCTCTTTCTCTCTCTCTCTCTCTCTCTCTCTCTCTCTCTCTCTCTCTCTCTCTCTCTGTGTCTCTCTCTCTCTCTCTGGTACTGTAGGTCACTCACCCATAGTGGATCCAGTCCACTGAGGCTGCACAGATTGTCCATCCTGCCTTCTGTTTTCCTTCTCCTTTTCTTAAATATTGTTTTCCTCTCAGTAAATCCAGATGGTCCCGGTAAGGAAGTGAATCACTCTTGTCCTCTTCCCCCCCCTCCGTTTCTCAAGGTGTTGGTCTTATGTTTGGTGAATCTCTTCTTCTCTCTCTCTTTTTCTGTGTGTCTGGTAAGAAAACTAATTTCCCTCCTGCACTCCTTTTCTCTCCCTAGGATGTGTGTGTTATTCTCAGTTTTTCTCCCGAGTTCCACTCGGTGAGTCAGGTTTTTCAGCACACAGACTCTGCTCAGTCTCACACACTCAGTATCACTCTGTTCCGCTCAGTCTCTACTCTGTCTCAAACATACTCCAGTGTCTCTGAGCTCAGTATCACACTCTGTTCTGCTCAGTCTCACACACTCAGTCTCCACTCAGTCTCCACTCTGTTCCACTCAGTCTCTACTCTGTCTCAAACATACTCCAGTGTCTCTGAGCTCAGTCTCACAGTGTGGGTCCTGTTTTTGAGTGCTAGTCAGCCCACAACTCTCCCTCCTTGTAGGTGGGGGAAAGACAACTCTCCTATCTCTCTCTCCTGCTCTCTCTCTTTCCTATATCTCTCTCCTGCTCTCTCTCTCTCTTTCCCTCTCTCTCCTGCTCTCTCTCCTGTTCTCTCTCTTGCTCTCTCCTGCTCTCGCTCTCTTTCCCTCTCTCTCCTGCTCTCTCTCTCTTTCCCTCTCTCTCCTGCTCTCTCTCTCTCTTTCCCTCTCTCTTCTGCTCTCTCTCCGGCTCTCTATTGCTCTCTCTCCTGCTCTCTCTCTCTCTCTATTTCCCTCTACTGACTCTCGCTTCTTCTCTCTTGCCTCTTTCACTCTCTCCACTATCTCTGTGATTTCACTAGTTCTCCTTCTGTCTGTGTGTTTTGACTCTCCCCTCCTCTCTTTCCTCCACCTCCCTCCCTCCTTCCCACATGTACAATGGTCACCTCACCACAGCTACTTCCCTGGAAGAGATGGGAACACCCCACCCTAATTCCTTTCTCCCTCTCGCTACCACCCTAATCCCCATCTCTCTTTCCCACCCCTCCTTTCCTCTCCCTGTCTCTCCCTCCTCCCTCTCTCTCTATCACCTGAACCCATCATTTCCTCTCCCTGTCTCTCCCTCCTCCCTCTCTCTCTACCACCTGAACCCATCATTTCCTCTCCCTGTCTCTCCCTCCTCCCTCTCTCTCTACCACCTGAACCCATCCTTTCCTCTCTCCCCCTCTACCTCCACCAAACATATAGCTAATGCTTCCATCACCATCCCATCAAAACAGACACACCCGCACACACACACTCATGCGCACACACACTCATGCGCACACACACTCATGCGCACACACACACTCATGCGCACACACACTCATGCGCACACACACACTCATGCGCACACACACTCATGCGCACACACACACTCATGCGCACACACACTCATGCGCACACACACACTCATGCGCACACACATCTCGAATCCCACCGTACCTTCTCCGCTGTGAAATCTGGTTTCCAGCAGCACATCCATTGTGATGGTGTACAGTTTGCAACTCATCCATTGTGATGGTGTACAGTTTGCAACTCATCCATTGTGATGGTGTACAGTTTGCAACTCATCCATTGTGATGGTGTACAGTTTGCAACTCATCCATTGTGATGGTGTACAGTTAGCAACTCATCCATTGTGATGGTGCACAGTTATCAACTCATCCATTGTGATGGTGTACAGTTAGCAACTCATCCATTGTGATGGTGCACAGTTAGCAACTCATCCATTGTGATGGTGTGCAGTTAGCCACTCATCCATTGTGATGGTGCACCAGTTAGCAACTCATCCATTGTGATGGTGCACAGTTAGCAACTCATCCATTGTGATGGTGTACAGTTAGCAACTCATCCATTGTGATGGTGCACAGTTAGCAACTCATCCATTGTGATGGTGTGCAGTTAGCCACTCATCTATTGTGATGGTGTACAGTTAGCAACTCATCCATTGTGATGGTGTACAGTTTGCAACTCATCCATTGTGATGGTGTACAGTTTGCAACTCATCCATTGTGATGGTGTACAGTTTGCAACTCATCCATTGTGATGGTGTACAGTTTGCAACTCATCCATTGTGATGGTGTACAGTTAGCAACTCATCCATTGTGATGGTGCACAGTTATCAACTCATCCATTGTGATGGTGTACAGTTAGCAACTCAAACATTGTGATGGTGTACCAGTTTGCAACTCATCCATTGTAATGGTGCACCAGTTTGCAACTCATCCATTGTGATGGTGTACAGTTAGCAACTCATCCATTGTGATGGTGTACAGTTAGCAACTCATCCATTGTGATGGTGTACAGTTAGCAACTCATCCATTGTGATGGTGCACAGTTAGCAACTCATCCATTGTGATGGTGTGCAGTTAGCCACTCATCCATTGTGATGGTGCACCAGTTAGCAACTCATCCATTGTGATGGTGCACAGTTAGCAACTCATCCATTGTGATGGTGTACAGTTAGCAACTCATCCATTGTGATGGTGCACAGTTAGCAACTCATCCATTGTGATGGTGTGCAGTTAGCCACTCATCTATTGTGATGGTGTACAGTTAGCAACTCATCCATTGTGATGGTGTACAGTTAGCAACTCATCCATTGTGATGGTGCACCAGTTAGCAACTCATCCATTGTGATGGTGCACAGTTAGCAACTCATCCATTGTGATGGTGTACAGTTAGCAACTCATCCATTGTGATGGTGCTCAGTTAGCAACTCATCCATTGTGATGGTGTGCAGTTAGCCACTCATCCATTGTGATGGTGCACCAGTTAGCAACTCATCCATTGTGATGGTGCGCAGTTAGCAACTCATCCATTGTGATGGTGCACCAGTTAGCAACTCATCCATTGTGATGGTGCACAGTTAGCTACTCATCCATTGTGATGGTGTACAGTTAGCAACTCATCCATTGTGATGGTGCACCAGTTTGTGGGTATTTAGAGTTTTTCAGCTAACACATTTTGTCATTTTTACCTGGCTGACAAACAAACTGTTCAAAATGTGTTTAATGAAGGTGAGCATGTGAAATGTAATGGAGATAATTATCAACAGCTAGTCAGGCTTCATGATAATTATCAACAGCTAGTCAGGCTTAATGATTCCAGCTCACCAGGTATTAAGGTGGACTCCTGTTTGAACACATGTAACGATCGTTGTTGGAAGGATGGTCGGACCAAGATGCAGCGTGGGGTAGGTTAATCATTTTTATTTCTGATAACCGGCACAAAACAAGAAAGAGTAACAAATGAAACGTACAGCTTTGTAGGGCTAAAAGCAACAATACAAAATCAAGATCCCACAAACAACAGGTGGGAAAAGGCTGCCTAAATCTGATTCCCAATCAGAGACAACAATAGACAGCTGCCTCTGATTGGGAACCATACCAGGCCAACATAGAAAAGAAAAACTAAACTAGACTACCCACCCTAGTCACACCCTGACCTAACCAAAAATAGAGAAATAAAAGATTCTCTAAGGTCAGGGCCTGACAGTACCCCCCCCCAAAGGTGCGGACTCCGGCCACAAAACCTGACTCCAAGGGGGAGGGTCCGGGTGGGCATCTATCCTCGGTGATGGCTCTTGGATCCGCTAGCTTCGGTAGCGCCTCTGGTGCAGGGATCGTCGCAGGAAGCGCCGGACCGTGGATCATCGCCGGGGACTCCGGACCGTGGATCATCGCCGGGGACTCCGGACCGTGGATCATCGCCGGGGACTCCGGACCGTGGATCATCGCCGGGGACTCCGGACCGTGGATCATCGCCGGGGACTCCGGACCGTAGTTCGTCCCTAACTAGACACACAGATCTGTTAATAAAACAACATGTGTCGTCCCTAACTAGACACACAGATCTGTTAAAACAACATGTGTCGTCACTAACTAGACACACAGATCTGTTAAAACAACATGTGTCGTCCCTAACTAGACACACAGATCTGTTAAAACAACATGTGTCGTCACTAACTAGACACACAGATCTGTTAAAACAACATGTGTCGTCCCTAACTAGACACACTGATCTGTTAAAACAACATGTGTCTTCCCTAACTAGACATACAGATCTGTTAAAACAACATGTGTCGTCCCTAACTAGACACACAGATCTGTTAAAACAACATGTGTCTTCCCTAACTAGACACACAGATCTGTTAAAACAACATGTGTCTTCCCTAACTAGACACACAGATCTGTTAAAACAACATGTGTCTTCCCTAACTAGACATACAGATCTGTTAAAACAACGTGTCGTCCCTAACTAGACACACAGATCTGTTAAAACAACATGTGTCGTCCCTAACTAGACACACAGATCTGTTAAAACAACGTGTCGTCCCTAACTAGACACACAGGTGTGTTGAATAATAACTCAATATGTGTCGTCCCTAACTAGACACACAGGTGTGTTGAATAATAACTCAATATGTGTCGTCCCTATTAGACACACAGATGTGTTGAATAATAACTCATTGTGTCGTCCCTATTAGACACACAGGTGTGTTGAATAATAACTCAATATGTGTCGTCCCTAACGAGACACACAGGTGTGTTGAATAATAACTCCTGTTGTTTTTAACACATCTGTTCTAAGAGTGTAAATATAAATATGAATTTATATGAATCTAATATTTCCTGTAAATACAACCTGTTTTGTATCTAGTGGCTTTATGAAGTATATTTTATCAAGTATATTTTATCAAGTATATTTTTCACTTTGGAATTGCCTGTCCAAATGACTTCAACTGGGTTACAAGCAATTAAATAAATTACCTGCAAGTCATGAAATTACAGTGGTTCAACAACATAAAATATTCCAAACGAATATTGGCCACAATGTCGTAGTCAAATTCTCGTTTTAGATTAAAGGTCTTACTCACGTAGGCTATGGAGCGCGTGATCACACAGTCGTCCGGAACAGCTGATGCTCTCATGCATGCATCAGTGTTGCTTGCCTCGAAATGAGCATAGAAGTGATTTAGCTCCTCTGGTAGGCTCATGTCACTGGGCAGCTTGAGGCTGTAGTCTGTAATGGTTTGCAAGCCCTGCCACATAGCCCTGTATTGACGCTTTGCCTGTTTGATGGTTCGTCGCAGGGCATAGCAGGATTTCTTGTAAGCTTCCGGGTTAGAGTCCCCCACCTTGAAAGTGGCAGCTCTACCCTTTAGCTCAGTGCGAATGTTGCCATAGAGTCTTGTCTTTAGGTTGAGAGAGAGAGGTTGAGAGAGAGAGGTTGAGAGAGAGAGGTCACAAACTCTGAGAAAACTCATGTGCACACACACAAGGTTGTAACATAAGAACATTCTATGTGTTAGAAGCTTAGATATTTGAAAATATACGACATCTGAAAGATGTGCCAAAGTGATTGAAAAAAACTAATCTCACAGACACTGCTCCCTAACTAGACTCAAAAACAGACACACACGCACACAAACGCACACTGCTCCCTAACTAGACTCTGGGAAAACAAAAACACACACGCAAGGACATACACACACACACAAGTGCGCACGTACACACACAGACACTACTCCCTAACTGGACTCTGGGAAAACACGCGCACACACAGATTTCCAGAAGAGAGCATTGACTTGTTGCATTCCCCATGCCACTGACAGAGGTCAGAGGTTATTGTTGTCTACTATGCTCATAGTGACAAGTTCTGAAGTCCTGGAGGCACTGATTGGTACAGCTTTTGGTTCATTCAACCTATTCTATTCCATTTGTCTGACAATTTGACAGATGGGTTTTTAAATTTAATAAACCTTTTTTAAATTGGGGGCAGTGTAGCGGCAGCAGCCTATCAGAAGAGGAGGTGTGGCTTATTTGGGGCGTGGCTTTCATTTTTTTGTGAGAGTGTATGTCATTCAAGTTAATCTGTCTTTTGTATTCAGCATGCAGAGTTTTGCTTGTACACTACCTGCACTTCTCTAGGGACCTAGCGTCCCACCTGGCCAACATCCGGTGAAATTGCAGAGCGCCAAATTCAAATGACAGAAATAGTCATAATAAACATTCATAATGATACAAGTGTTATATCCCAGCTTACAAAAGCATACAAACATTTCCCAGCCAAGTAGAGGAGTCACAAAAGTCAGAAATAGTGATAAAATTAATGACTTACCTTTGATGATCTTCATATAGTTGCACTAACAAGACTCCCTGTTGCACAATAAATGTTCGTTTTGTTTGATAAAGTCCCTCTTTATGTCCCAAAAACTCAGATTTGTTGGCGCGTTTTGTTGAGTAATCCGCTGGCTCAAAGACTGTCAAAACATGCAGATGAATACATCCTAATAGCACCGGTAAAGTTTGTTGAAACATGTCAAACGATGTTTATAATTAATCCTCATGTTGTCTATTGTCTAAATAATCAATAATATAATGTACTCCCTGTTCACCCACGACTGCATGGCCAGGCACGACTCCAACACCATCATTAAGTTTGCAGATGACACAACAGTGGTAGGCCTGATCACCGACAATGACAAGATAGCCTATAGGGAGGAGATCAGAGACCTGGCCAGGTGGTGCCAGAATAACAACCTATCCCTCAACGTAACAAAGACTAAGGAGATGATTGTGGACTACAGGAAAAGGAGGACCACAGTGGAGAAGGTGGAATGTTTTAAGTTCCTTGGTGTACACATCACTGACAAACTGAAATGGACCACCCACACAGACAGTCTGGTGAAGAAGGCACAAGAGAGCCTCTTCAACCTCAGGAGGCTAAATAAATTTGGCTTGTCACCTAAAACCCTCACAAACCTTTACAGATGCACAATTAAAAGCATCCTGTCAGGCTGTATCACCGCCTGGTATGGCAATTGCACCGCCTGCAACCGCAAGGCTCTCCAGAGGGTGGTGCGGTCTGCCCAACACATTACCGGGGGCAAACTACCCGCCCTCCAGGACACCTACAGCACCCGATGTCACAGGAAGGCCAAAAACATCATCAAGGACATCAACCACCCGAGTCACTGCCTGTTCACCCCGTTATCATCCAGAAGGCGAGGTCAGTACAGGTACATCAAAGCAGGGACCGAGAGACTGAAAAACAGCTTCTATCTCAAGGCCCATCAGACTGTTAAACAGCCATCGCTAGCACATCAGAGGATGCTGCCTATAGGCATGGACTAGAAATCACTGGCACCTTTAAGGAATAGAACACTAGTCACTTTAATAATGTTTACATATCTGGCATTACTCATCTCATATGTATATATTGTATTCTACACTATTCTACCGTATCTTAGTCACTTTAATAATGTTACATATCTGCCTTTACTCATCTCATTAGTACAGTATATATTGTTTTCTATACTACTCTCTCTCTGTCTGTCTCTCTCTCTGCCCCCCCCCCCCCTCAACCTAAAGACAAGACCCTATGGTCTCTCTCTCTCTCTCTCTGCCTCCCTCTCCTCAACCTAAATACTTGACACTATGGCCTCTGTCTCTGTCTGTCTCTCTGTCTCTGTCTCTGTCTCTGTCTCTGTCTCTGTCTCTGTCTCTCGCTCTCGCTCTCGCTCTCGCTCTCTCTTTTTCTTTCCCCCCTCCTCAACCTTAAGGAATAAATGAATAAATCAGACTACATATGGTCGTGTGTGTGTGTGTGTGTGTGTGTGTGTGTGTGTGTGTGTGTGTGTGTGTGTGTGTGTGTGTGTGTGTGTGTGTGTGTGTGTGTGTGCGTGCGTAAGGCATATGTATAAGGTATATAGGCAGTGTATGTATATGTTATGTATGTATATGTAATATATATATGTATGGGCATATATAAGGTATGCATGTAGGCGTATGCATAGGCATGGTATAGGCATGTATGCGTGCGGCAAGGCGTATGCGTATGCACGCGCGTGTGCATACAGCGCGTGTGCAGTGTAAGGCAGCGTATGTATGCAGCGCGTGTGCGTATGTATGTGGTGTATATGCATGCAGGCATGCGCGCGCGGCGCAGTGCGGCGCGCATGGCGCAAGGCATGCGCGCAAGGCGGCATGCGCGCGGCGCGGCGTAGGCGCAGCGCGCGCGGCGCAAGCGGCGCAGCGCGGCGCATGCGCGGCGCGGCGCGCAGCGCAAGGCGGCGCGCGCGTGGCGGCGCGTAGCGCAGGCGCAGCGGCGCGCGGCGCAGCGCGGCGCGCGCGCAGCGCAGGCGCAGATGCGCGCATGGCGCGCGCGGCGCAGGCGCGCGGGCAGCGCATGCAAGCGCGCGCGGCGCGGCGCATAGCGTGCAGGCGCGGCGCGGCGCGTGCTCACTACATACGGTTCTGTTTATTTCAACCTTCAGGCTGTAACCCCATGGCAGTCCAGTAACAACACTGTCTAGAGCTTTGTAGTCTGGGCCAAGGGGACATTTCTTCTTGATCCCAGGGCTGATAATGATTTTGAAGTGGCAGGCAAGGCTACCTCATCACCAGCCCATGAGCCTGACTCATGCCTGCTAGAAGGGCATAACGTAGGTCATCAACTATTTTCCTTACAGACAGACTGACTGGCAGACAGAGAAAAGGACAGACTGACTGGCAGACAGAGATAAGGACAGACTGACTGACAGACTGACATTCAGGCAGAGAAAAGGACAGACTGACTGGCAGACAGAGAAAAGGACAGACTTACTGGCAGACTGACATACAGGCAGAGATAAGGACAGACTGACTGACAGACTGACATACAGGCAGAGATAAGGACTGACAGACTGACAGACTGACATACAGGCAGAGAAAAGGACAGACTGACTGGCAGACTGACATACAGGCAGAGATAAGGACAGACTGACTGGCAGACTGACATGCAGGCAGAGATAAGGACAGACTGACTGACAGACTGACATACAGGCAGAGATAAGGACAGACTGACTGACAGACTGACAGACTGACATACAGGCAGAGATAAGGACAGACTGACTGACAGACTGACATACAGGCAGAGATAAGGACAGACAGACAGACAGACAGACAGACAGACAGACAGACAGACAGACAGACAGACAGACAGACAGACAGACAGACAGACAGACAGACAGACAGACAGACAGACAGACAGACCATAGCAGATAGATGATGATGAGGGCTCACAGGCAGCAGGCTTTGTTTAGTGTCTTGGCAAAAATGGCCGCCACAACAATGAGCTGTTGTTGAGCTGAAAACAGACCAGTGTCCAACTGGCAAAAAAAATTAGGTTGTTTCTGGAAGCTCTAGGACTTTACTCTTCAGAGAGAGACAGACTGCATCATGAAAACGAAGTAATGAAGCGATCAACAGACAGCCTTCTTCTGTTTCACTCCCCAATGGCACCCTATTCCCTATATAGTGCACTACTTTTGACCAGAACCACACTCGCACTATTCCCTTTATTGTGCACTTCTTTTGAATTAGTCCACACTCTATTCCCTATGTAGTGTACTTTTTTTTGGACCAGAGCCCATACAGAGTGCCATTTATGTCTGAAGCAGAAGAATGTTCCAGGTTCTCTGTTGATCTCTTCATTACTTCGTTGTCATTTTTATTTTTTTATTTCACCTTTATTTAACCAGGTAGGCTAGTTGAGAACACCTTTATTTAACCAGGTAGGCTAGTTGAGAACACCTTTATTTAACCAGGTAGGCTAGTTGAGAACACCTTTATTTAACCAGGTAGGCTAGTTGAGAACACCTTTATTTAACCAGGTAGGCTAGTTGAGAACACCTTTATTTAACCAGGTAGGCTAGTTGAGAACACCTTTATTTAACCAGGTAGGCTAGTTGAGAACACCTTTATTTAACCAGGTAGGCTAGTTGAGAACACCTTTATTTAACCAGGTAGGCTAGTTGAGAACACCTTTATTTAACCAGGTAGGCTAGTTGAGAACACCTTTATTTAACCAGGTAGGCTAGTTGAGAACACCTTTATTTAACCAGGTAGGCTAGTTGAGAACACCTTTATTTAACCAGGTAGGCTAGTTGAGAACACCTTTATTTAACCAGGTAGGCTAGTTGAGAACACCTTTATTTAACCAGGTAGGCTAGTTGAGAACACCTTTATTTAACCAGGTAGGTTAGTTGAGAACACCTTTATTTAACCAGGTAGGCTAGTTGAGAACACCTTTATTTAACCAGGTAGGCTAGTTGAGAACACCTTTATTTAACCAGGTAGGCTAGTTGAGAACACCTTTATTTAACCAGGTAGGCTAGTTGAGAACACCTTTATTTAACCAGGTAGGCTAGTTGAGAACACCTTTATTTAACCAGGTAGGCTAGTTGAGAACACCTTTATTTAACCAGGTAGGCTAGTTGAGAACACCTTTATTTAACCAGGTAGGCTAGTTGAGAACACCTTTATTTAACCAGGTAGGCTAGTTGAGAACACCTTTATTTAACCAGGTAGGCCAGTTGAGAACACCTTTATTTAACCAGGTAGGCTAGTTGAGAACACCTTTATTTAACCAGGTAGGCTAGTTGAGAACACCTTTATTTAACCAGGTAGGCCAGTTGAGAACACCTTTATTTAACCAGGTAGGCCAGTTGAGAACACCTTTAACCAGGTAGGCTAGTTGAGAACAAGTTCTCATTTGCAACTGCGACCTGGCCAAGATAAAGCATAACAGTGTGAACAGACAGCAACAGAGTTACACATGGAGTAAACAATTAACAAGTCAATAACACAGTAGAGAAAAATAAAAATAAATGGTGACATTCATAAAACTGGGATGCGAGTTGGAGCGCTACCCTGAAATGCCAAAGCGTTTTACATTGAACTCAAAGTCAATGAAAAGTCATTATTACTTCTAATGTTTACGTGGTACTGACTCAAAATGAAATGAGAAGTCACACCAACTACATTTTTTTTAAATTCACTTTTTTTTCCCCCCCAGCATGCTCTATTGCAGGTTCATTTTTAGGAATTATTTTTTAGACCTGTGTTTTTGATTGATTAATCTGGTGCTACACAAAGATAAAGAACAGACATTGTTACATTAAAAAAAAAGTATAATTTTTGCACCCAATGAAATGGCTGTTCCAGTTGAGATAGTCTCCTCCCACTGTTCCTCACTCTGGAGAAATAGTTCAGGTTCCTCCTGCAAAGGGACAGGGTAGAGAGGAGGAGGTGAGGACTTACTGCAGGTCAGTGTTCTGAAAGTAGTTGTGTAATACAAGGGGTGAATCTCAACTCTTCTCCTTGATTCCTCCTGTCCTCCTCACTCGACTTTACATACATTTATGTCATTCAGCAGGAACTCTTATCCAGAGCAACTTAGTCTGCCTTCCACTAAGGTAGATAAAACAACCACACATCCCAGTCATTGTTTCAGGTGAAAACATCAGAAAGAAGCAAATCATTACTGAAATGGCTGTTCCAGTTGAGATAGTCTCCTCCCACTGTTCCTCACCCTGGATGTTGCACATTTTAACTGTTTGATATCCTAACTCTGACTGGATTCCAATAGGGATTAAACATCACTCTACCAGCAAATATCTTTTCCCAGGTTTTCCAGTAATCCTGGTTGGAAGGTTCCAGGAAATCGTTCAACCAGGATTACTGGAAAACCTGGTTGAATGATTTCCTGGAACCTTCCAATCAGGATTACTGGAAAACCTGGTTGAATGATTTCCTGGAACCTTCCAATCAGGATTACTGGAAAACCTGGTTGAATGATTTCCTGGAACCTTCCAATCAGGATTACTGGAAAACCTGGTTGAACGATTTCCTGGAACCTTCCAACCAGGACCTTCCAATCCTGGTTGGAAGGTTCCAGGAAATCATTTAACCAGGTTTTTTTTTTTTTTTTAAATCTGATAATTTAGGGAAAATTACCGGAATTTTGAAACCTTACTTGCAGGCCTGATGTGGCCTGTAAACCACGACTTTCATGCCACTGTATTAGGTTACAGCTAGGTCTCAAAATAAGGCCTTATGAGATATTTAATATATCGTAATAAATAGTTGAATTATAATGATAACATTCACCTAGGAAGTCACTTACAGAAGGCTACACTACTGAAAATGAATGAATTCAACAAGCATGTCTCTGTCACTAACAAATACAGTCATGCGTGGTAACTCTACGATTATTTTATTTTTAAAGCCAAGGTACACTGGGAAATGATATTAGAGGCGTGGCTTAATCACAATGTTCCAGCTGATACAACTCAACTCCGAACCCCCATACAGGGTCACAGTGACTCTATCAGTTTGAGTAATGACTAAATCATCACTTTACGTAACTGGACTGAGACATATTTAGTTCAACAGGTTTCCTCAGAAGGTTTTGGGTAATGACAGCACTTTGGGGTTTTACAGTGAGGGGAGACGGGGGAGGGGAGAGAGAGGGCAGGGACACTGCTGGCCGATCCACTACGTAAACGTTACTCGTGTCTCAACCGCTCTCAGCTCTCTCTGAGCTCTAGGCTAAAGCCAACGCAAAGGAAGACCGAACGCTTCTGAACTTTTTCTTTTTGAGTGTAGTTAACTAACTGTTTTTTATTTACTGATTATATTTCAAGTTCAGGCTAATTGATCCAATTTGTAAGTCGCTCTGGATAAGAGCATCTGCTAAATGACTTAAATGTAAATGTAATGATACAATTTAGGTCATCAGTTCCACCCCCCAAAATGAAGTGAACTTACAGTTATATTTGAGTCATGGTAAATTATAATTTTTAAGTAAGGTGGACTTTGCTAAACTCAAACAGTTGGAGTATTCAAATGTATTTATATAGCCCTTCGTACATCAGCTGATATCTCAAAGTGCTGTACAGAAACCCAGCCTAAAACCCCAAACAGCAAGCAATGCAGGTGTAGAAGCACGGTGGCTAGGAAAAACTCCCTAGAAAGGCCAAAACCTAGGAAGAAACCTAGAGAGGAACCAGGCTATGAGGGGTGGCCAGTCCTCTTCTGGCTGTGCCGGGTGGAGATTATAACAGAACATGGCCAAGATGTTCAAATGTTCAAAAATGACCAGCATGGTCGAATAATAATAAGGCAGAACAGTTGAAACTGGAGCAGCAGCACGGCCAGGTGGACTGGGGACAGCAAGGAGTCATCATGTCAGGTAGTCCTGAGGCATGGTCCTAGGGCTCAGGTCCTCCGAGAGAGAGAAAGAAAGAATTAGAGAGAGCATTGCAACTTATACTTGTTAAGTGACTTTGACCTAAAAAAAAAAAATATTATGTTGTGTTCACATCACCATATCGATTTAATTTAACGAGTGTTTTTAAGGTAAAGAGAAATGAAAATAACTAAGTTGATTTACACGAAAAAAATGTGAGTATACCTTTAACTCAAAAAACTGCATTGTTTTACTCATATGAAGATAGTACTGCTGTCACGTTCTGACCTTTATTTATACAGGAAAACCCTAGATAGTACTGAAGATAGTACTGCTCACTTCAGGTTCTTAACATTTTGTTGTTGTTGAGTTAATCAGATTCCAAAATGTTTGAGTAGCCAGAACTTATCCAGTTTTACAGTGTGTAACAGATCAGAATCAAATGCGTCAGAGTCAGTGCTGTATGGTAGGCCGGAGGGAGACGTCTATATGACACACAGACATACACACCGATCACACACACAACAACAATAACAAAACAAGAAAGAAAGAGAAGGAGGGAGGAGAAGAGTGGGGAGAGAACGAAAGGAAAGAAAGACGAGGGATGAAGAACGAGGGATGAAGAGAGATTTTGAGGGTTTTGAAGTGCAGGTTTAGAGTTGATTTTGGAGGATCCAGAGTGTTGTTTATCTCTGACCACTAACCAGAGGTGAAGAAAGTAGAGGAATGTCATAACAGCTGGGTGTCATAAAGACGTGTGTGTCTGTCTACCGGACCCAGCCGGAGAGGGGGTGTCGCGGACCGCCGAGGACAAGTCGTAGGGAACCAAAGCTGGGTCAGCTTCTCTCTCCTGATTTGAGAAAGAACCTAGAGTCCAGAAGTGGTGTCCCTGATATGAGAAAGAGCCCAGAGCCCAGAAGTGGTGTCCCTGACATGAGAAAGAACCCAGAGCCCAGAAGTGGTGTCTGATTTGAGAAAGAGCCCAGAGCCCAGAAGTGGTGTCCCTGATATGAGAAAGAACCCAGAGCCCAGAAGTGGTGTCTGATTTGAGAAAGAGCCCAGAGCCCAGAAGTGGTGTCCCTGATATGAGAAAGAACCCAGAGTCCAGAAGTGGTGTCCCTGATATGAGAAAGAACCCAGAGTCCAGAAGTGGTGTCCCTGATATGAGAAAGGGCCCAGAGCCCATTAGTGGTGTCCCTGATATGAGAAAGAGCCCAGAGCCCAGAAGTGGTGTCCCTGATATGAGAAAGAACCCAGAAGTGGTGTCTGATTTGAGAAAGAGCCCAGAGCCCAGAAGTGGTGTCCCTGATATGAGAAAGAACCCAGAGCCCAGAAGTGGTGTCTGATTTGAGAAAGAGCCCAGAGCCCAGAAGTGGTGTCCCTGATATGAGAAAGAACCCAGAGTCCAGAAGTGGTGTCCCTGATATGAGAAAGAACCCAGAGTCCAGAAGTGGTGTCCCTGATATGAGAAAGAGCCCAGAGCCCATTAGTGGTGTCCCTGATATGAGAAAGAACCCAGAGCCCATTAGTGGTGTCCCTGATATGAGAAAGAACCCAGAGCCCAGAAGTGGTGTCTGATTTGAGAAAGAGCCCAGAGCCCAGAAGTGGTGTCCCTGATATGAGAAAGAACCCAGAGCCCAGAAGTGGTGTCTGATTTGAGAAAGAGCTCAGAGTCCAGAAATGGTGTCAGATTTGAGAAAGAACCCAGAGCCCAGAAGTGGTGTCTGATTTGAGAAAGAGCTCATAGCCCAGAAGTGGTGTCTCTGATTTGAGACAAGTCATGACAGACCAGTGTTTATCAGGTGCCTCCTGACTCAAACACAGACATGTCATGACAGACCAGTGTTTATCAGGTGCCCCCTGAATCAAACACAGACATGTCATGACAGACCAGTGTTTAGTTGGTGCCTCCTGACTCAAACACAGACATGTCATGACAGACCAGTGTTTATCAGGTGCCCTCTGACTCAAACACAAACATGTCATGACAGACCAGTGATTATCAGGTGCCTCCTGACTCAAACACAGACATGGCATGACAGACCAGTCTTTAGTTGGTGCCTCCTGACTCAAACACAGACATGTCATGACAGACCAGTGTTTATCAGGTGCCTCCTGATTCAAACATGGACATGGCATGACAGATCAGTGTTTAGTTGGTGCCTCCTGACTCAAACACAGACATGTCATGACAGACCAGTGTTTATCAGGTGCCCTCTGACTCAAACACAAACATGTCATGCCAGACCAGTGATTATCAGGTGCCTCCTGACTCAAACACTGACATGTCATGACAGACCAGTGTTTATCTGGTGCCTCCTGACTCAAACACAGACAAGTCATGACAGACCAGTGTTTATCAGGTGCCTCCTGACTCAAACACAGACATGTCATGACAGACCAGTGTTTATCAGGTGCCTCCTGACTCAAACACAGACATGGCATGACAGACCAGTCTTTAGTTGGTGCCTCCTGACTCAAACACAGACATGTCATGACAGACCAGTGTTTATCAGGTGCCTCCTGATTCAAACATGGACATGGCATGACAGATCAGTGTTTAGTTGGTGCCTCCTGACTCAAACACAGACATGTCATGACAGACCAGTGTTTAGTTGGTGCCTCCTGACTCAAACATAGACATGGCATGACAGACCAGTGTTTAGTTGGTGCCTCCTGACTCAAACACAGACATGTCATGACAGACCAGTGTTTATCTGGTGCCTCCTGACTCAAACACAGACATGTCATGACAGACCAGTGTTTATCAGGTGCCTCCTGACTCAAACACAGACAAGTCATGACAGACCAGTGTTTATCAGGTGCCTCCTGACTCAAACACAGACATGTCATGACAGACCAGTGTTTATCTGGTGCCTCCTGACTCAAACACAGACATGTCATGACAGACCAGTGTTTATCAGGTGCCTCCTGACTCAAACACAGACATGTCATGACAGACCAGTGTTTATCTGGTGCCTCCTGACTCAAACACAGACATGTCATGACAGACCAGTGTTTATCTGGTGCCTCCTGACTCAAACACTGACATGTCATGACAGACAAGTGTTTAGTTGGTGCCTCCTGACTCAAACATAGACATGGCATGACAGACCAGTGTTTAGTTGGTGCCTCCTGACTCAAACACTGACATGGCTTTATTTTATACATACAAAGACCTTGGAAGTCGTCAGCCACTCAGTCGTGTTAAAAATACTCCAAGCCAGAAGGTGGCAGTAGCTTTGTTTGGCACATCAGCTAATGTTGCTATTTAATAGAAAGTCTTTGTTGATAATAGCCTGATGGCCACAGCTAGATAACTACCGAGTGAGATGAACAATGAACCATTTCATTCACTTTCCATAATCCCATACTGCCAGCCGCCAGCCCATAGCCAAATGTTTAGTTAGCTAACTAACGTTAGCCTATTTACTAGCTAGCACAGCATAGCTAGCTAGCTAAGGAGGCTGCACTAACTTGGCAGCTAACACAGGCTGTGGTTTCATGGAAACTAGCTAATCCATTGTGATTTAATTATAATGACAATACCAACTACAGTTAGCTAGCTTGGAGGAAGTCTTTAGTATTGTGTGCATTGTGCATTGTGCACTTAGCTAGCCTCCATCCCATAGCCTACATATGAAGTGTGACTGGCTCATCTGTAGTATAGGCAAAAGGCCCTATTTAAAAAAATATATATATATTTTTTTTTTCATTGGCTCCCCCACGTGTTTGTGCTCTCTGATTGGCTCAAAGTCAAGTTGTTGTCCACTGACGAGCATTGTGATTCTACAAGTAGAATCGATAGGTTTGTCACTACCGGTTCTGCATGCAAGCAGGTACCACTTTTGTTCTAGCACGAGAAGGAACAGCCTCTCACTGTGATAAGTACCTACTGGCAGTGAGCTTCTCAGTGTGTTTCTCAGTGTGTTTCATGCTTACACACACACATATGCCCAGAGACATATACACTGAGTATACAAAACATTAGGAACACCTTCCTAGTATTGCGTTGCTCCCCTCCTCCTCCTTTGCTCTCAGAACAGCATCAATTCGTTGGGGCATACACTCTACAAGGTGTTGAAAGCATTCCACAGCGATGCTGGCCCATGTTGACTCTACAAGGTGTTGAAAGCATTCCACAGCGATGCTGGCCCATGTTGACTCTACAAGGTGTTGAAAGCATTCCACAGGGATGCTGGCCCATGTTGACTCTACAAGGTGTTGAAAGTGTTCCACAGGGATGCTGGCCCATGTTGACTCTACAAGGTGTCGAAAGTGTTCCACAGGGATGCTGGCCCATGTTGACTCTACAAGGTGTTGAAAGCGTTCCACAGGGATGCTGGCCCATGTTGACTCTACAAGGTGTTGAAAGGGTTCCACAGGGATGCTGGCCCATGTTGACTCTACAAGGTGTTGAAAGCGTTCCACAAGGATGCTGGCCCATGTTGACTCTACAAGGTGTTGAAAGGGTTCCACAGGGATGCTGGCCCATGTTGACTCTACAAGGTGTTGAAAGCGTTCCACAGGGATCCTGGCCCATGTTGACTCCAATACTTCCCACAGTTGTGTCCAGTTGGCTGGATGTCCTTTGGGTGGTGGACCATTCTTGATACACACAGGAAACTGTTGAGTGTGAAAAACCCAGCAGCGTTGCAGTTCTTGACACAAATCGTTACGCCTGGCACCTACTACCCTACCCCGTTCAAAGACACTTAAATCTTTTGTCTTGCCCATTCACCCTCTGAATGGCAACACAATCCTTGTCTCAATTGTCTCAAGGCTTAAAAATCCTTCTTTAACCAGGTCTCCTCCCCTTCATATACACTGATTGAAGTGACATCAATAAGGGATCATATCTTTCACCTGGATTCACCTGGTCAGTCTGTGTCATGGAAAGATGAGGGAGGACAATTCTTCTTTTTTTCATGAGCCTGGCCTTATTTCTATTACAGCATATTGGATGACTGTCTTTCATATTCCATTGATCCAGTTCAATGTAACATCGATAGGTTTAGGCTATACTACATGATACTTAAATTTTCCCTGTACCCATCATGAGGTTGCTACAACCTAGCCTATGAATGACAGTTTACAACCTAGCCTATGAATGACAGTTTACAACCTAGCCTATGAATGACAGTTTACAACCTAGCCTATGAAGGACAGTTTACAACCTAGCCTATGAATGACAGTTTACAACCTAGCCTATGAATGACAGTTTACAACCTAGCCTATGAATGACAGTTTACAACCTAGTCTATGAATGACAGTTTACAACCTAGCCTATGAATGACAGTTTACAACCTAGCCTATGAATGACAGTTTACAACCTAGCCTATGAATGACAGTTTACAACCTAGCCTATGAATGACAGTTTACAACCTAGCCTATGAATGACAGTTTACAACCTAGCCTATGAATGACAGTTTACAACCTAGCCTATGAATGACAGTTTATAACCTAGCCTATGAATGACAGTTTACAACCTAGCCTATGAATGACAGTTTACAACCTAGCCTATGAATGACAGTTTACAACCTAGCCTATGAATGACAGTTTACAGCCTAGCCTATGAATGACAGTTTACAACCTAGCCTATGAATGACAGTTTACAACCTAGCCTATGAATGACAGTTTACAACCTAGCCTATGAATGACAGTTTACAACCTAGCCTATGAAGGACAGTTTACAACCTAGCCTATGAATGACAGTTTACAACCTAGCCTATGAAGGACAGTTTACAACCTAGCCTATGAAGGACAGTTTACAACCTAGCCTATGAATGACAGTTTACAACCTAGCCTATGAAGGACAGTTTACAACCTAGCCTATGAATGACAGTTTACAGCCTAGCCTATGAATGACAGTTTACAACCTAGCCTATGAATGACAGTTTACAACCTAGCCTATGAATGACAGTTTACAACCTAGCCTATGAATGACAGTTTACAACCTAGCCTATGAATGACAGTTTACAACCTAGCCTATGAATGACAGTTTACAACCTAGCCTATGAATGACAGTTTACAACCTAGCCTATGAATGACAGTTTATAACCTAGCCTATGAATGACAGTTTACAACCTAGCCTATGAATGACAGTTTACAACCTAGCCTATGAATGACAGTTTACAACCTAGCCTATGAAGGACAGTTTACAACCTAGCCTATGAAGGACAGTTTACAACCTAGCCTATGAATGACAGTTTACAACCTAGCATATGAATGACAGTTTACAACCTAGCCTATGAATGACAGTTTACAACCTAGCCTATGAAGGACAGTTTACAACCTAGCCTATGAATGACAGTTTACAACCTAGCCTATGAAGAACAGTTTACAACCTAGCCTATGAAGGACAGTTTACAACCTAGCCTATGAAGGACAGTTTACAACCTAGCCTATGAATGACAGTTTACAACCTAGCATATGAAGGACAGTTTACAACCTAGCCTATGAATGACAGTTTACAACCTAGCCTATGAAGGACAGTTTACAACCTAGCCTATGAATGACAGTTTACAACCTAGCCTATGAATGACAGTTTACAACCTAGCCTATGAAGGACAGTTTACAACCTAGCCTATGAAGGACAGTTTACAACCTAGCCTATGAATGACAGTTTACAACCTAGCCTATGAAGGACAGTTTACAACCTAGCCTATGAATGACAGTTTACAACCTAGCCTATGAATGACAGTTTACAACCTAGCCTATGAATGACAGTTTACAACCTAGCCTATGAATGACAGTTTACAACCTAGCCAATGAATGACAGTTTACAACCTAGCCTATGAATGACAGTTTACAACCTAGCCTATGAATGACAGTTTACAACCTAGCCTATGAAGGACAGTTTACAACCTAGCCTATGAATGACAGTTTACAACCTAGCCTATGAATGACAGTTTACAACCTAGCCTATGAATGACAGTTTACAACCTAGCCTATGAATGACAGTTTACAACCTAGCCTATGAAGGACAGTTTACAACCTAGCCTATGAAGGACAGTTTACAACCTAGCCTATGAATGACAGTTTACAACCTAGCCTATGAAGGACAGTTTACAACCTAGCCTATGAATGACAGTTTACAACCTAGCCTATGAATGACAGTTTACAACCTAGCCTATGAATGACAGTTTACAACCTAGCCTATGAATGACAGTTTACAACCTAGCCTATGAATGACAGTTTACAACCTAGCCTATGAATGACAGTTTACAACCTAGCCTATGAATGACAGTTTACAACCTAGCCTATGAATGACAGTTTACAACCTAGCCTATGAATGACAGTTTATAACCTAGCCTATGAATGACAGTTTACAACCTAGCCTATGAATGACAGTTTACAACCTAGCCTATGAATGACAGTTTACAACCTAGCCTATGAATGACAGTTTACAGCCTAGCCTATGAATGACAGTTTACAACCTAGCCTATGAATGACAGTTTACAACCTAGCCTATGAATGACAGTTTACAACCTAGCCTATGAATGACAGTTTACAACCTAGCCTATGAAGGACAGTTTACAACCTAGCCTATGAATGACAGTTTACAACCTAGCCTATGAAGGACAGTTTACAACCTAGCCTATGAAGGACAGTTTACAACCTAGCCTATGAAGGTTTATAACAGTTTACAACCTAGCCTATGAAGGACAGTTTACAACCTAGCCTATGAATGACAGTTTACAGCCTAGCCTATGAATGACAGTTTACAACCTAGCCTATGAATGACAGTTTACAACCTAGCCTATGAATGACAGTTTACAACCTAGCCTATGAATGACAGTTTACAACCTAGCCTATGAATGACAGTTTACAACCTAGCCTATGAATGACAGTTTACAACCTAGCCTATGAATATTATAACCTAGCCTATGAATGACAGTTTACAACTAGCCTATGAAGGACAGTTTACAACCTAGCCTATGAATGACAGTTTACAACCTAGCCTATGAATGACAGTTTACAACCTAGCCTATGAATGACAGTTTACAACCTAGCCTATGAATGACAGTTTACAACCTAGCCTATGAAGAACAGTTTACAACCTAGCCTATGAAGGACAGTTTACAACCTAGCCTATGAAGGACAGTTTACAACCTAGCCTATGAATGACAGTTTACAACCTAGCATATGAATGACAGTTTACAACCTAGCCTATGAATGACAGTTTACAACCTAGCCTATGAAGGACAGTTTACAACCTAGCCTATGAATGACAGTTTACAACCTAGCCTATGAAGAACAGTTTACAACCTAGCCTATGAAGGACAGTTTACAACCTAGCCTATGAAGGACAGTTTACAACCTAGCCTATGAATGACAGTTTACAACCTAGCATATGAAGGACAGTTTACAACCTAGCCTATGAATGACAGTTTACAACCTAGCCTATGAAGGACAGTTTACAACCTAGCCTATGAATGACAGTTTACAACCTAGCCTATGAATGACAGTTTACAACCTAGCCTATGAAGGACAGTTTACAACCTAGCCTATGAAGGACAGTTTACAACCTAGCCTATGAATGACAGTTTACAACCTAGCCTATGAAGGACAGTTTACAACCTAGCCTATGAATGACAGTTTACAACCTAGCCTATGAATGACAGTTTACAACCTAGCCTATGAATGACAGTTTACAACCTAGCCTATGAATGACAGTTTACAACCTAGCCTATGAATGACAGTTTACAACCTAGCCAATGAATGACAGTTTACAACCTAGCCTATGAATGACAGTTTACAACCTAGCCTATGAAGGACAGTTTACAACCTAGCCTATGAATGACAGTTTACAACCTAGCCTATGAATGACAGTTTACAACCTAGCCTATGAATGACAGTTTACAACCTAGCCTATGAAGGACAGTTTACAACCTAGCCTATGAATGACAGTTTACAACCTAGCCTATGAAGGACAGTTTACAACCTAGCCTATGAAGGACAGTTTACAACCTAGCCTATGAATGACAGTTTACAACCTAGCCTATGAAGGACAGTTTACAACCTAGCCTATGAATGACAGTTTACAACCTAGCCTATGAATGACAGTTTACAACCTAGCCTATGAATGACAGTTTACAACCTAGCCTATGAATGACAGTTTACAACCTAGCCTATGAATGAATGATGACAGTTTACAACCTAGCCTTTACAACCTAGCCTATGAATGACAGTTTACAACCTAGCCTATGAAGGACAGTTTACAACCTAGCCTATGAATGACAGTTTACAACCTAGCCTATGAAGGACAGTTTACAACCTAGCCTATGAATGACAGTTTACAACCTAGCCTATGAAGGACAGTTTACAACCTAGCCTATGAAGGACAGTTTACAACCTAGCCTATGAATGACAAGTTTACAACCTAGCCTATGAAGGACAGAATGACAGTTTACAACCTAGCCTATGAAGGACAGTTTACAACCTAGCCTATGAATGACAGTTTACAACCTAGCCTATGAATGACAGTTTACAACCTAGCCTATGAATGACAGTTTACAACCTAGCCTATGAATGACAGTTTACAACCTAGCCTATGAATGACAGTTTACAACCTAGCCTATGAATGACAGTTTACAACCTAGCCTATGAATGACAGTTTACAACCTAGCCTATGAATGACAGTTTACAACCTAGCCTATGAATGACAGTTTACAACCTAGCCTATGAATGACAGTTTATAACCTAGCCTATGAATGACAGTTTACAACCTAGCCTATAAATGACAGTTTACAACCTAGCCTATGAATGACAGTTTACAACCTAGCCTATGAATGACAGTTTACAGCCTAGCCTATGAATGACAGTTTACAACCTAGCCTATGAATGACAGTTTACAACCTAGCCTATGAAGGACAGTTTACAACCTAGCCTATGAAGGACAGTTTACAACCTAGCCTATGAAGGGCAGTTTACAACCTAGCCTATGAAGGACAGTTTACAACCTAGCCTATGAATGACAGTTTACAACCTAGCCTATGAAGGACAGTTTACAACCTAGCCTATGAATGACAGTTTACAACCTAGCCTATGAATGACAGTTTACAACCTAGCCTATGAATGACAGTTTACAACCTAGCCTATGAATGACAGTTTACAACCTAGCCTATTAATGACAGTTTACAACCTAGCCTATGAATGACAGTTTACAACCTAGCCTATGAATGACAGTTTACAACCTAGCCTATGAAGGACAGTTTACAACCTAGCCTATGAATGACAGTTTACAACCTAGCCTATGAAGAACAGTTTACAACCTAGCCTATGAAGGACAGTTTACAACCTAGCCTATGAATGACAGTTTACAACCTAGCATATGAAGGACAGTTTACAACCTAGCCTATGAATGACAGTTTACAACCTAGCCTATGAAGGACAGTTTACAACCTAGCCTATGAATGACAGTTTACAACCTAGCCTATGAATGACAGTTTACAACCTAGCCTATGAAGGACAGTTTACAACCTAGCCTATGAAGGACAGTTTTACAACCTAGCCTATGAATGACAGTTTACAACCTAGCCTATGAAGGACAGTTTACAACCTAGCCTATGAATAACAGTTTACAACCTAGCCTATGAATGACAGTTTACAACCTAGCCTATGAATGACAGTTTACAACCTAGCCTATGAATGACAGTTTACAACCTAGCCTATGAATGACAGTTTACAACCTAGCCTATGAATGAATGTTCACAACCTAGCCTATGAATGACAGTTTACAACCTAGCCTATGAATGACAGTTTACAACCTAGCCTATGAATGACAGTTTACAACCTAGCCTATGAATGACAGTTTACAACCTAGCCTATGAATGACAGTTTATAACCTAGCCTATGAATGACAGTTTACAACCTAGCCTATGAATGACAGTTTACAACCTAGCCTATGAATGACAGTTTACAACCTAGCCTATGAAGGACAGTTTACAACCTAGCCTATGAATGACAGTTTACAACCTAGCCTATGAATGACAGTTTACAACCTAGCCTATGAATGACAGTTTACAACCTAGTCTATGAATGACAGTTTACAACCTAGCCTATGAATGACAGTTTACAACCTAGCCTATGAATGACAGTTTACAACCTAGCCTATGAATGACAGTTTACAACCTAGCCTATGAATGACAGTTTACAACCTAGCCTATGAATGACAGTTTACAACCTAGCCTATGAATGACAGTTTATAACCTAGCCTATGAATGACAGTTTACAACCTAGCCTATGAATGACAGTTTACAACCTAGCCTATGAATGACAGTTTACAGCCTAGCCTATGAATGACAGTTTACAACCTAGCCTATGAATGACAGTTTACAACCTAGCCTATGAATGACAGTTTACAACCTAGCCTATGAATGACAGTTTACAACCTAGCCTATGAATGACAGTTTACAACCTAGCCTATGAAGGACAGTTTACAACCTAGCCTATGAATGACAGTTTACAACCTAGCCTATGAAGGACAGTTTACAACCTAGCCTATGAAGGACAGTTTACAACCTAGCCTATGAATGACAGTTTACAACCTAGCCTATGAAGGACAGTTTACAACCTAGCCTATGAATGACAGTTTACAACCTAGCCTATGAATGACAGTTTACAACCTAGCCTATGAATGACAGTTTACAACCTAGCCTATGAATGACAGTTTACAACCTAGCCTATGAATGACAGTTTACAACCTAGCCTATGAATGACAGTTTACAACCTAGCCTATGAATGACAGTTTACAACCTAGCCTATGAATGACAGTTTACAACCTAGCCTATGAATGACAGTTTACAACCTAGCCTATGAATGACAGTTTACAACCTAGCCTATAAATGACAGTTTACAACCTAGCCTATGAATGACAGTTTACAACCTAGCCTATGAATGACAGTTTACAGCCTAGCCTATGAATGACAGTTTACAACCTAGCCTATGAATGACAGTTTACAACCTAGCCTATGAAGGACAGTTTACAACCTAGCCTATGAAGGACAGTTTACAACCTAGCCTATGAAGGGCAGTTTACAACCTAGCCTATGAAGGACAGTTTACAACCTAGCCTATGAATGACAGTTTACAACCTAGCCTATGAAGGACAGTTTACAACCTAGCCTATGAATGACAGTTTACAACCTAGCCTATGAATGACAGTTTACAACCTAGCCTATGAATGACAGTTTACAACCTAGCCTATGAATGACAGTTTACAACCTAGCCTATGAATGACAGTTTACAACCTAGCCTATGAATGACAGTTTACAACCTAGCCTATGAATGACAGTTTACAACCTAGCCTATGAATGACAGTTTACAACCTAGCCTATGAAGGACAGTTTACAACCTAGCCTATGAATGACAGTTTACAACCTAGCATATGAAGAACAGTTTACAACCTAGCCTATGAAGGACAGTTTACAACCTAGCCTATGAAGGACAGTTTACAACCTAGCCTATGAATGACAGTTTACAACCTAGCATATGAAGGACAGTTTACAACCTAGCCTATGAATGACAGTTTACAACCTAGCCTATGAAGGACAGTTTACAATCTAGCCTATGAATGACAGTTTACAACCTAGCCTATGAATGACAGTTTACAACCTAGCCTATGAAGGACAGTTTACAACCTAGCCTATGAAGGACAGTTTACAACCTAGCCTATGAATGACAGTTTACAACCTAGCCTATGAATGACAGTTTACAACCTAGCCTATGAATGACAGTTTACAACCTAGCCTATGAATGACAGTTTACAGCCTAGCCTATGAATGACAGTTTACAACCTAGCCTATGAATGACAGTTTACAACCTAGCCTATGAAGGACAGTTTACAACCTAGCCTATGAAGGACAGTTTACAACCTAGCCTATGAAGGGCAGTTTACAACCTAGCCTATGAAGGACAGTTTACAACCTAGCCTATGAATGACAGTTTACAACCTAGCCTATGAAGGACAGTTTACAACCTAGCCTATGAATGACAGTTTACAACCTAGCCTATGAATGACAGTTTACAACCTAGCCTATGAATGACAGTTTACAACCTAGCCTATGAATGACAGTTTACAACCTAGCCTATGAATGACAGTTTACAACCTAGCCTATGAATGACAGTTTATAACCTAGCCTATGAATGACAGTTTACAACCTAGCCTATGAATGACAGTTTACAACCTAGCCTATGAATGACAGTTTACAACCTAGCCTATGAATGACAGTTTACAGCCTAGCCTATGAATGACAGTTTACAACCTAGCCTATGAATGACAGTTTACAACCTAGCCTATGAAGGACAGTTTACAACCTAGCCTATGAAGAACAGTTTACAACCTAGCCTATGAAGGACAGTTTACAACCTAGCCTATGAAGGACAGTTTACAACCTAGCCTATGAATGACAGTTTACAACCTAGCCTATGAATGACAGTTTACAACCTAGCCTATGAATGACAGTTTACAACCTAGCCTATGAAGGACAGTTTACAACCTAGCCTATGAATGACAGTTTACAACCTAGCCTATGAATGACAGTTTACAACCTAGCCTATGAATGACAGTTTACAACCTAGTCTATGAATGACAGTTTACAACCTAGCCTATGAATGACAGTTTACAACCTAGCCTATGAATGACAGTTTACAACCTAGCCTATGAATGACAGTTTACAACCTAGCCTATGAATGACAGTTTACAACCTAGCCTATGAATGACAGTTTACAACCTAGCCTATGAATGACAGTTTTACAACCTAGCCTATGAATGACAGTTTATAACCTAGCCTATGAATGACAGTTTACAACCTAGCCTATGAATGACAGTTTACAACCTAGCCTATGAATGACAGTTTACAGCCTAGCCTATGAATGACAGTTTACAACCTAGCCTATGAATGACAGTTTACAACCTAGCCTATGAATGACAGTTTACAACCTAGCCTATGAATGACAGTTTACAACCTAGCCTATGAATGACAGTTTACAACCTAGCCTATGAAGGACAGTTTACAACCTAGCCTATGAATGACAGTTTACAACCTAGCCTATGAAGGACAGTTTACAACCTAGCCTATGAAGGACAGTTTACAACCTAGCCTATGAATGACAGTTTACAACCTAGCCTATGAAGGACAGTTTACAACCTAGCCTATGAATGACAGTTTACAACCTAGCCTATGAATGACAGTTTACAACCTAGCCTATGAATGACAGTTTTACAACCTAGCCTATGAATGACAGTTTACAACCTAGCCTATGAATGACAGTTTACAACCTAGCCTATGAATGACAGTTTACAACCTAGCCTATGAATGACAGTTTACAACCTAGCCTATGAATGACAGTTTACAACCTAGCCTATGAATGACAGTTTACAACCTAGCCTATGAATGACAGTTTACAACCTAGCCTATAAATGACAGTTTACAACCTAGCCTATGAATGACAGTTTACAACCTAGCCTATGAATGACATTTTACAGCCTAGCCTATGAATGACAGTTTACAACCTAGCCTATGAATGACAGTTTACAACCTAGCCTATGAAGGACAGTTTACAACCTAGCCTATGAAGGACAGTTTACAACCTAGCCTATGAAGGGCAGTTTACAACCTAGCCTATGAAGGACAGTTTACAATCTAGCCTATGAATGACAGTTTACAACCTAGCCTATGAATGACAGTTTACAACCTAGCCTATGAAGGACAGTTTACAACCTAGCCTATGAAGGACAGTTTACAACCTAGCCTATGAATGACAGTTTACAACCTAGCCTATGAAGGACAGTTTACAACCTAGCCTATGAATGACAGTTTACAACCTAGCCTATGAATGACAGTTTACAACCTAGCCTATGAATGACAGTTTACAACCTAGCCTATGAATGACAGTTTACAACCTAGCCTATGAATGACAGTTTACAACCTAGCCAATGAATGACAGTTTACAACCTAGCCTATGAATAACAGTTTACAACCTAGCCTATGAATGACAGTTTACAACCTAGCCTATGAATGACAGTTTACAACCTAGCCTATGAATGACAGTTTACAACCTAGCCTATGAATGACAGTTTACAACCTAGCCTATGAATGACAGTTTACAACCTAGCCTATGAATGACAGTTTACAACCTAGCCTATGAATGACAGTTTACAACCTAGCCTATGAATGACAGTTTACAACCTAGCCTATGAATGACAGTTTATAACCTAGCCTATGAATGACAGTTTACAACCTAGCCTATGAATGACAGTTTACAACCTAGCCTATGAATGACAGTTTACAACCTAGCCTATGAATGACAGTTTACAGCCTAGCCTATGAATGACAGTTTACAACCTAGCCTATGAATGACAGTTTACAACCTAGCCTATGAAGGACAGTTTACAACCTAGCCTATGAAGAACAGTTTACAACCTAGCCTATGAAGGACAGTTTACAACCTAGCCTATGAAGGACAGTTTACAACCTAGCCTATGAATGACAGTTTACAACCTAGCATATGAAGGACAGTTTACAACCTAGCCTATGAATGACAGTTTACAACCTAGCCTATGAAGGACAGTTTACAACCTAGCCTATGAATGACAGTTTACAACCTAGCCTATGAATGACAGTTTACAACCTAGCCTATGAAGGACAGTTTACAACCTAGCCTATGAAGGACAGTTTACAACCTAGCCTATGAATGACAGTTTACAACCTAGCCTATGAAGGACAGTTTACAACCTAGCCTATGAAGGACAGTTTACAACCTAGCCTATGAAGGACAGTTTACAACCTAGCCTATGAATGACAGTTTACAACCTAGCCTATGAAGGACAGTTTACAACCTAGCCTATGAATGACAGTTTACAACCTAGCCTATGAATGACAGTTTACAACCTAGCCTATGAAGGACAGTTTACAACCTAGCCTATGAAGGACAGTTTACAACCTAGCCTATGAATGACAGTTTACAACCTAGCCTATGAAGGACAGTTTACAACCTAGCCTATGAATAACAGTTTACAACCTAGCCTATGAATGACAGTTTACAACCTAGCCTATGAATGACAGTTTACAACCTAGCCTATGAATGACAGTTTACAACCTAGCCTATGAATGACAGTTTACAACCTAGCCTATGAATGAATGTTCACAACCTAGCCTATGAATGACAGTTTACAACCTAGCCTATGAATGACAGTTTACAACCTAGCCTATGAATGACAGTTTACAACCTAGCCTATGAATGACAGTTTACAACCTAGCCTATGAATGACAGTTTATAACCTAGCCTATGAATGACAGTTTACAACCTAGCCTATGAATGACAGTTTACAACCTAGCCTATGAATGACAGTTTACAACCTAGCCTATGAAGGACAGTTTACAACCTAGCCTATGAATGACAGTTTACAACCTAGCCTATGAATGACAGTTTACAACCTAGCCTATGAATGACAGTTTACAACCTAGTCTATGAATGACAGTTTACAACCTAGCCTATGAATGACAGTTTACAACTTAGCCTATGAATGACAGTTTACAACCTAGCCTATGAATGACAGTTTACAACCTAGCCTATGAATGACAGTTTACAACCTAGCCTATGAATGACAGTTTATAACCTAGCCTATGAATGACAGTTTACAACCTAGCCTATGAATGACAGTTTACAACCTAGCCTATGAATGACAGTTTACAGCCTAGCCTATGAATGACAGTTTACAACCTAGCCTATGAATGACAGTTTACAACCTAGCCTATGAATGACAGTTTACAACCTAGCCTATGAATGACAGTTTACAACCTAGCCTATGAATGACAGTTTACAACCTAGCCTATGAAGGACAGTTTACAACCTAGCCTATGAATGACAGTTTACAACCTAGCCTATGAAGGACAGTTTACAACCTAGCCTATGAAGGACAGTTTACAACCTAGCCTATGAATGACAGTTTACAACCTAGCCTATGAAGGACAGTTTACAACCTAGCCTATGAATGACAGTTTACAACCTAGCCTATGAATGACAGTTTACAACCCAGCCTATGAATGACAGTTTACAACCCAGCCTATGAATGACAGTTTACAACCTAGCCTATGAATGACAGTTTACAACCTAGCCTATGAATGACAGTTTACAACCTAGCCTATGAATGACAGTTTACAACCTAGCCTATGAATGACAGTTTACAACCTAGCCTATGAATGACAGTTTACAACCTAGCCTATGAATGACAGTTTATAACCTAGCCTATGAATGACAGTTTACAACCTAGCCTATGAATGACAGTTTACAACCTAGCCTATGAATGACAGTTTACAACCTAGCCTATGAATGACAGTTTACAGCCTAGCCTATGAATGACAGTTTACAACCTAGCCTATGAATGACAGTTTACAACCTAGCCTATGAAGGACAGTTTACAACCTAGCCTATGAAGGACAGTTTACAACCTAGCCTATGAAGGGCAGTTTACAACCTAGCCTATGAAGGACAGTTTACAACCTAGCCTATGAATGACAGTTTACAACCTAGCCTATGAAGGACAGTTTACAACCTAGCCTATGAATGACAGTTTACAACCTAGCCTATGAATGACAGTTTACAACCTAGCCTATGAATGACAGTTTACAACCTAGCCTATGAATGACAGTTTACAACCTAGCCTATGAATGACAGTTTACAACCTAGCCTATGAATGACAGTTTACAACCTAGCCTATGAATGACAGTTTACAACCTAGCCTATGAATGACAGTTTACAACCTAGCCTATGAAGGACAGTTTACAACCTAGCCTATGAATGACAGTTTACAACCTAGCCTATGAAGAACAGTTTACAACCTAGCCTATGAAGGACAGTTTACAACCTAGCCTATGAAGGACAGTTTACAACCTAGCCTATGAATGACAGTTTACAACCTAGCATATGAAGGACAGTTTACAACCTAGCCTATGAAGGACAGTTTACAACCTAGCCTATGAATGACAGTTTACAACCTAGCCTATGAATGACAGTTTACAACCTAGCCTATGAAGGACAGTTTACAACCTAGCCTATGAAGGACAGTTTACAACCTAGCCTATGAATGACAGTTTACAACCTAGCCTATGAAGGACAGTTTACAACCTAGCCTATGAATGACAGTTTACAACCTAGCCTATGAATGACAGTTTACAACCTAGCCTATGAATGACAGTTTACAACCTAGCCTATGAATGACAGTTTACAACCTAGCCTATGAATGACAGTTTACAACCTAGCCAATGAATGACAGTTTACAACCTAGCCTATGAATAACAGTTTACAACCTAGCCTATGAATGACAGTTTACAACCTAGCCTATGAATGACAGTTTACAACCTAGCCTATGAATGACAGTTTTACAACCTAGCCTATGAATGACAGTTTACAACCTAGCCTATGAATGACAGTTTACAACCTAGCCTATGAATGACAGTTTACAACCTAGCCTATGAATGACAGTTTACAACCTAGCCTATGAATGACAGTTTATAACCTAGCCTATGAATGACAGTTTACAACCTAGCCTATGAATGACAGTTTACAACCTAGCCTATGAATGACAGTTTACAACCTAGCCTATGAATGACAGTTTACAGCCTAGCCTATGAATGACAGTTTACAACCTAGCCTATGAATGACAGTTTACAACCTAGCCTATGAAGGACAGTTTACAACCTAGCCTATGAAGAACAGTTTACAACCTAGCCTATGAAGGACAGTTTACAACCTAGCCTATGAAGGACAGTTTACAACCTAGCCTATGAATGACAGTTTACAACCTAGCATATGAAGGACAGTTTACAACCTAGCCTATGAATGACAGTTTACAACCTAGCCTATGAAGGACAGTTTACAACCTAGCCTATGAATGACAGTTTACAACCTAGCCTATGAATGACAGTTTACAACCTAGCCTATGAAGGACAGTTTACAACCTAGCCTATGAATGACAGTTTACAACCTAGCCTATGAAGGACAGTTTACAACCTAGCCTATGAATGACAGTTTACAACCTAGCCTATGAATGACAGTTTACAACCTAGCCTATGAATGACAGTTTACAACCTAGCCTATGAATGACAGTTTACAACCTAGCCAATGAATGACAGTTTACAACCTAGCCTATGAATAACAGTTTACAACCTAGCCTATGAATGACAGTTTACAACCTAGCCTATGAATGACAGTTTACAACCTAGCCTATGAATGACAGTTTACAACCTAGCCTATGAATGACAGTTTACAACCTAGCCTATGAATGACAGTTTACAACCTAGCCTATGAATGACAGTTTACAACCTAGCCTATGAATGACAGTTTACAACCTAGCCTATGAATGACAGTTTACAACCTAGCCTATGAATGACAGTTTACAACCTAGCCTATGAATGACAGTTTACAACCTAGCCTATGAAGGACAGTTTACAACCTAGCCTATGAAGGACAGTTTACAACCTAGCCTATGAAGGACAGTTTACAACCTAGCATATGAAGGACAGTTTACAACCTAGCCTATGAATGACAGTTTACAACCTAGCCTATGAAGGACAGTTTACAACCTAGCCTATGAATGACAGTTTACAACCTAGCCTATGAATGACAGTTTACAACCTAGCATATGAATGACAGTTTACAACCTAGCCTATGAATGACAGTTTACAACCTAGCCTATGAATGACAGTTTACAACCTAGCCTATGAATGACAGTTTACAACCTAGCCTATGAATGACAGTTTACAACCTAGCCAATGAATGACAGTTTACAACCTAGCCTATGAATGACAGTTTACAACCTAGCCTATGAAGGACAGTTTACAACATAGACGCACATGTTAAGATAAATTTGAGCAATCAAGGGGACAGACATTGACACATTCAATACCAGCATGCACAATCTTGCCTGCATCTCGCTGATCTAGGGTGTAACCATCAGTCCAACTGATTTAAACAAGAATTTAGTTTCATTTGTTTTCTTTTAAGAAACGTTTTTCAACTTATCGTGAAATAAATACACCCCTGTTCACACATAAAATAAAAAAATTAAATGAACTTTCATTTAGAGTACCACCGTATAGGTCATAATACCCATAAAACCTAGTGGTCAAACAGGGAAATGGGTCCAATCGCTTTCATTTAGAGTACCACCGTATGAGTCATACTACCCATAAAACCTAGTGGTCAAACAGGGAAATGGGTCCAATCGCTTTCATTTAGAGTATCACCGTAGGAGTCCTAATACCCATAAAACCTAGTGGTCAAACAGGGAAATGGGTCCAGTCGTTTTTCCACCATTCATTTTTCCCATAGGGGATTTCAGATACAGTTGAAACAAGGGCTGTGTTTCGTGTAGGCTTACCCTGGCGTGACGTTTTGGTAACCGTGGCAATATCTCCCGAACAAGGTCACTTTTTTGTTTAGTATAGTTCTATATAAGAAAAAGGGTTAACTTTGAAATATTTAACCATTTTAATTTTTCATGAAATTCACTGAGGAGGATGGTCCTCCCCTTCCCTCCTCTGAGGAGCCTCCATTGGTTGAGAATAAAGGAGCCAACTCTCTGATTGGATGACTCTGAAACATGAAAGGGTGATATGTTCCACCACACCCATCACAATGCTGCCTAAATTAGAGACACTTTTATATAATTAGTGATACTTAGATTGGGACACTCCTCAACACACTTCAGACTGTACCCCTCTTGTTTGTCTTGACAAAGAAACAGATCCTCTCAACTAGGGGTCTAGGCATAAATATTTGGACTGTAGGAAAACCCTGCCAGTCTGGCCGTCCGGCCGCGGTGGGAAGGTGGGTGGAGCATCACGTTCATTACAACCTCTTAGTCTGTGTCTCAAATGTCATCCAATTCCCTATACCAATAGCTGTACATAGTCTATTGGTAAATAGCCCACCCATTTTCACCTACCTCATCCCCATACTGTTTTTATACTGTTTTTTTATTTTATTTATTTATTTACTTTTCTGCTCTTTTGCACACCAATATCTCTACCTGTACATGACCATCTGATCATTTATCACCCCAGTGTTAATCTGCAAAATTGTATTATTCGCCTACCTCCTCATGCCTTTTGCACACATTGTATATAGACTGCCCATTTTTTTTCTACTGTGTTATTGACTTGTTAATTGCTTACTCCATGTGTAACTCTGTGTTGTCTGTTCACACTGCTATGCTTTATCTTGGCCAGGTCGCAGTTGCAAATGAGAACTTGCTCTCAACTAGCCTACCTGGTTAAATAAAGGTGAAATAAATAAAAAAAATACTGTGTACTCCTTTTGACCAGGGTCCAGGTCACAAGTAGTGCACTATGTAGGGAATAGGTTGCTATTTGGAATGCAAGCATTACAAGCTCCTACTGTAGTTCTCTCATTTAGGGGGGGGGGGGTCCTTCTGTTAAACAGAGCAGCAGTAGGTACTGTTCTGTGTGGTAAAGTTAGTAGTTCATCACATGGTCAAAACCAAACAGGGGATCTATCTATGGGGCATGGTACTGTAGGTACTGCAGTAGGTACTGTTCTGTGTGGTAAAGTTAATAGTTCATCACATGGTCAAAACCAAACTCATTTAGGGGGGGGTTCCTTCTGTTAAACAGAGCAGCAGTAGGTACTGTTCTGTGTGGTAAAGTTAGTACATCTAAGCATGGGACAGGGGATCTATCTATGGGGCATGGTACTGTAGGTACTGCAGTAAGTACTGTTCTGTGTGGTAAAGTTAGTACATCTAAGCATGGGACAGGAGGAAACCGGTGGATTCAATGAAAAACAGTTACAGTGTGTAGTTCATCACATGGTCAAAACCAAACTCATTTAGGGGGGGGGGGGTTCCTTCTGTTAAACAGAGCAGCAGTAGGTACTGTTCTGTGTGGTAAAGTTAGTAGTTCATCACATGGTCAAAACCAAACTCATTTAGGGGGGGGGGGGTCCTTCTGTTAAACAGAGCAGCAGTAGGTACTGTTCTGTGTGGTAAAGTTAGTAGTTCATCACATGGTCAAAACCAAACTCATTTAGGGGGGGGGATTCCTTCTGTTAAACAGAGCAGCAGTAGGTACTGTTCTGTGTGGTAAAGTTAGTAGTTCATCACATGGTCAAAACCAAACAGGGGATCTATCTATGGGGCATGGTACTGTAGGTACTGCAGTAGGTACTGTTCTGTGTGGTAAAGTTAGTAGTTCATCACATGGTCAAAACCAAACTCATTTAGGGGGGATTCTTCTGTTAAACAGAGCAGCAGTAGGTACTGTTCTGTGTGGTAAAGTTAGTAGTTCATCACATGGTCAAAACCAAACTCATTTAGGGGATTCCTTCTGTTAAACAGAGCAGCAGTAGGTACTGTTCTGTGGTAAAGTTAGTAGTTCATCACATGGTCAAAACCAAACTCATTTAGGGGGGTTCCTTCTGTTAAACAGAGCAGCAGTAGGTACTGTTCTGTGTGGTAAAGTTAGTAGTTCATCACATGGTCAAAACCAAACTCATTTAGGGGGTTCCTTCTGTTAAACAGAGCAGCAGTAGGTACTGTTCTGTGTGGTAAAGTTAGTAGTTCATCACATGGTCAAAACCAAACTCATTTAGGGGGGTTCCTTCTGTTAAACAGAGCAGCAGTAGGTACTGTTCTGTGTGGTAAAGTTAGTAGTTCATCACATGGTCAAAACCAAACTCATTTAGGGGGGGGTTCCTTCTGTTAAACAGAGCAGCAGTAGGTACTGTTCTGTGTGGTAAAGTTAGTAGTTCATCACATGGTCAAAACCAAACTCATTTAGGGGTTCCTTCTGTTAAACAGAGCAGCAGTAGGTACTGTTCTGTGTGGTAAAGTTAGTAGTTCATCACATGGTCAAAACCAAACTCATTTAGGGGGGTCCTTCTGTTAAACAGAGCAGCAGTAGGTACTGTTCTGTGTGGTAAAGTTAGTAGTTCATCACATGGTCAAAACCAAACTCATTTAGGGGGGTTCCTTCTGTTAAACAGAGCAGCAGTAGGTACTGTTCTGTGTGGTAAAGTTAGTAGTTCATCACATGGTCAAAACCAAACAGGGATCTATCTATGGGGCATGGTACTGTAGGTACTGCAGTAGGTACTGTTCTGTGTGGTAAAGTTAGTAGTTCATCACATGGTCAAAACCAAACTCATTTAGGGGGGTTCCTTCTGTTAAACAGAGCAGCAGTAGGTACTGTTCTGTGGTAAAGTTAGTAGTTCATCACATGGTCAAAACCAAACTCATCTAGGGGGGTTCTTCTGTTAAACAGAGCAGCAGTAGGTACTGTTCTGTGTGGTAAAGTTAGTAGTTCATCACATGGTCAAAACCAAACTCATTTAGGGGGGTTCTTCTGTTAAACAGAGCAGCAGTAGGTACTGTTCTGTGTGGTAAAGTTAGTAGTTCATCACATGGTCAAAACCAAACTCATTTAGGGGGGTCCTTCTGTTAAACAGAGCAGCAGTAGGTACTGTTCTGTGTGGTAAAGTTAGTACATCTAAGCATGGGACAGGGGATCTATCTATGGGGCATGGTACTGTAGGTACTGCAGTAAGTACTGTTCTGTGTGGTAAAGTTAGTACATCTAAGCATGGGACAGGAGGAAACCGTGGATTCAATGAAAAACAGTTACAGTGTGTAGTTCATCACATGGTCAAAACCAAACTCATTTAGGGGGGTTCCTTCTGTTAAACAGAGCAGCAGTAGGTACTGTTCTGTGGTAAAGTTAGTAGTTCATCACATGGTCAAAACCAAACTCATTTAGGGGGGTCCTTCTGTTAAACAGAGCAGCAGTAGGTACTGTTCTGTGTGGTAAAGTTAGTAGTTCATCACATGGTCAAAACCAAACTCATTTAGGGGGGATTCCTTCTGTTAAACAGAGCAGCAGTAGGTACTGTTCTGTGTGGTAAAGTTAGTAGTTCATCACATGGTCAAAACCAAACAGGGATCTATCTATGGGGCATGGTACTGTAGGTACTGCAGTAGGTACTGTTCTGTGTGGTAAAGTTAGTAGTTCATCACATGGTCAAAACCAAACTCATTTAGGGGGGTTCCTTCTGTTAAACAGAGCAGCAGTAGGTACTGTTCTGTGTGGTAAAGTTAGTAGTTCATCACATGGTCAAAAACCAAACTCATTTAGGGGGGGATTCCTTCTGTTAAACAGAGCAGCAGTAGGTACTGTTCTGTGGTAAAGTTAGTAGTTCATCACATGGTCAAAACCAAACTCATTTAGGGGGGGTTCCTTCTGTTAAACAGAGCAGCAGTAGGTACTGTTCTGTGTGGTAAAGTTAGTAGTTCATCACATGGTCAAACCAAACTCATTTAGGGGGGTTCCTTCTGTTAAACAGAGCAGCAGTAGGTACTGTTCTGTGTGGTAAAGTTAGTAGTTCATCACATGGTCAAAACCAAACTCATTTAGGGGGGTTCCTTCTGTTAAACAGAGCAGCAGTAGGTACTGTTCTGTGTGGTAAAGTTAGTAGTTCATCACATGGTCAAAACCAAACTCATTTAGGGGGGTTCCTTCTGTTAAACAGAGCAGCAGTAGGTACTGTTCTGTGTGGTAAAGTTAGTAGTTCATCACATGGTCAAAACCAAACTCATTTAGGGGGGTCCTTCTGTTAAACAGAGCAGCAGTAGGTACTGTTCTGTGTGGTAAAGTTAGTAGTTCATCACATGGTCAAAACCAAACTCATTTAGGGGGGTCCTTCTGTTAAACAGAGCAGCAGTAGGTACTGTTCTGTGTGGTAAAGTTAGTAGTTCATCACATGGTCAAAACCAAACTCATTTAGGGGGTCCTTCTGTTAAACAGAGCAGCAGTAGGTACTGTTCTGTGTGGTAAAGTTAGTAGTTCATCACATGGTCAAAACCAAACTCATTTAGGGGGGTCCTTCTGTTAAACAGAGCAGCAGTAGGTACTGTTCTGTGTGGTAAAGTTAGTAGTTCATCACATGGTCAAAACCAAACTCATTTAGGGGGGTCCTTCTGTTAAACAGAGCAGCAGTAGGTACTGTTCTGTGTGGTAAAGTTAGTAGTTCATCACATGGTCAAAACCAAACTCATTTAGGGGGGTTCCTTCTGTTAAACAGAGCAGCAGTAGGTACTGTTCTGTGTGGTAAAGTTAGTAGTTCATCACATGGTCAAAACCAAACTCATTTAGGGGGGTTCCTTCTGTTAAACAGAGCAGCAGTAGGTACTGTTCTGTGTGGTAAAGTTAGTAGTTCATCACATGGTCAAAACCAAACTCATTTAGGGGGGTTCCTTCTGTTAAACAGAGCAGCAGTAGGTACTGTTCTGTGTGGTAAAGTTAGTAGTTCATCACATGGTCAAAACCAAACTCATTTAGGGGGGGTTCCTTCTGTTAAACAGAGCAGCAGTAGGTACTGTTCTGTGTGGTAAAGTTAGTAGTTCATCACATGGTCAAAACCAAACTCATTTAGGGGGGTGGATTCCTTCTGTTAAACAGAGCAGCAGTAGGTACTGTTCTGTGTGGTAAAGTTAGTAGTTCATCACATGGTCAAAACCAAACTCATTTAGGGGGGTGGATTCCTTCTGTTAAACAGAGCAGCAGTAGGTACTGTTCTGTGTGGTAAAGTTAGTAGTTCATCACATGGTCAAAACCAAACTCATTTAGGGGGTGGTTCCTTCTGTTAAACAGAGCAGCAGTAGGTACTGTTCTGTGTGGTAAAGTTAGTAGTTCATCACATGGTCAAAACCAAACTCATTTAGGGGGGGGTGGTTCCTTCTGTTAAACAGAGCAGCAGTAGGTACTGTTCTGTGTGGTAAAGTTAGTAGTTCATCACATGGTCAAAACCAAACTCATTTAGGGGGGGTCCTTCTGTTAAACAGAGCAGCAGTAGGTACTGTTCTGTGTGGTAAAGTTAGTAGTTCATCACATGGTCAAAACCAAACTCATTTAGGGGGTGGTTCCTTCTGTTAAACAGAGCAGCAGTAGGTACTGTTCTGTGTGGTAAAGTTAGTAGTTCATCACATGGTCAAAACCAAACTCATTTAGGGGGGTCCTTCTGTTAAACAGAGCAGCAGTAGGTACTGTTCTGTGTGGTAAAGTTAGTAGTTCATCACATGGTCAAACCAAACTCATTTAGGGGGGATTCCTTCTGTTAAACAGAGCAGCAGTAGGTACTGTTCTGTGTGGTAAAGTTAGTAGTTCATCACATGGTCAAAACCAAACTCATTTAGGGGGGTCCTTCTGTTAAACAGAGCAGCAGTAGGTACTGTTCTGTGTGGTAAAGTTAGTAGTTCATCACATGGTCAAAACCAAACTCATTTAGGGGGGTCCTTCTGTTAAACAGAGCAGCAGTAGGTACTGTTCTGTGTGGTAAAGTTAGTAGTTCATCACATGGTCAAAACCAAACTCATTTAGGGGGGGTCCTTCTGTTAAACAGAGCAGCAGTAGGTACTGTTCTGTGTGGTAAAGTTAGTAGTTCATCACATGGTCAAAACCAAACTCATTTAGGGGGGTCCTTCTGTTAAACAGAGCAGCAGTAGGTACTGTTCTGTGTGGTAAAGTTAGTAGTTCATCACATGGTCAAAACCAAACTCATTTAGGGGGGTTCCTTCTGTTAAACAGAGCAGCAGTAGGTACTGTTCTGTGTGGTAAAGTTAGTAGTTCATCACATGGTCAAAACCAAACTCATTTAGGGGGGGTTCCTTCTGTTAAACAGAGCAGCAGTAGGTACTGTTCTGTGTGGTAAAGTTAGTAGTTCATCACATGGTCAAAACCAAACTCATTTAGGGGGGTTCCTTCTGTTAAACAGAGCAGCAGTAGGTACTGTTCTGTGTGGTAAAGTTAGTAGTTCATCACATGGTCAAAACCAAACTCATTTAGGGGGGGGTTCCTTCTGTTAAACAGAGCAGCAGTAGGTACTGTTCTGTGTGGTAAAGTTAGTAGTTCATCACATGGTCAAAACCAAACTCATTTAGGGGGGTCCTTCTGTTAAACAGAGCAGCAGTAGGTACTGTTCTGTGTGGTAAAGTTAGTAGTTCATCACATGGTCAAAACCAAACTCATTTAGGGGGTTCCTTCTGTTAAACAGAGCAGCAGTAGGTACTGTTCTGTGTGGTAAAGTTAGTAGTTCATCACATGGTCAAAACCAAACTCATTTAGGGGGGTTCCTTCTGTTAAACAGAGCAGCAGTAGGTACTGTTCTGTGTGGTAAAGTTAGTAGTTCATCACATGGTCAAAACCAAACTCATTTAGGGGGGTTCCTTCTGTTAAACAGAGCAGCAGTAGGTACTGTTCTGTGTGGTAAAGTTAGTAGTTCATCACATGGTCAAAACCAAACTCATTTAGGGGGGTTCCTTCTGTTAAACAGAGCAGCAGTAGGTACTGTTCTGTGTGGTAAAGTTAGTAGTTCATCACATGGTCAAAACCAAACTCATTTAGTTCATATGGGGGGTTCCTTCTGTTAAACAGAGCAGCAGTAGGTACTGTTCTGTGTGGTAAAGTTAGTAGTTCATCACATGGTCAAAACCAAACTCATTTAGGGGGGTTCCTTCTGTTAAACAGAGCAGCAGTAGGTACTGTTCTGTGTGGTAAAGTTAGTAGTTCATCACATGGTCAAAACCAAACTCATTTAGGGGGGGGTTCCTTCTGTTAAACAGAGCAGCAGTAGGTACTGTTCTGTGTGGTAAAGTTAGTAGTTCATCACATGGTCAAAACCAAACTCATTTAGGGGGGTTCCTTCTGTTAAACAGAGCAGCAGTAGGTACTGTTCTGTGTGGTAAAGTTAGTAGTTCATCACATGGTCAAAACCAAACTCATTTAGGGGGGTGGTTCCTTCTGTTAAACAGAGCAGCAGTAGGTACTGTTCTGTGTGGTAAAGTTAGTAGTTCATCACATGGTCAAAACCAAACTCATTTAGGGGGTGGTTCCTTCTGTTAAACAGAGCAGCAGTAGGTACTGTTCTGTGTGGTAAAGTTAGTAGTTCATCACATGGTCAAAACCAAACTCATTTAGGGGGGTGGATTCCTTCTGTTAAACAGAGCAGCAGTAGGTACTGTTCTGTGTGGTAAAGTTAGTAGTTCATCACATGGTCAAAACCAAACTCATTTAGGGGGTGGTTCCTTCTGTTAAACAGAGCAGCAGTAGGTACTGTTCTGTGTGGTAAAGTTAGTAGTTCATCACATGGTCAAAACCAAACTCATTTAGGGGGGGTTCCTTCTGTTAAACAGAGCAGCAGTAGGTACTGTTCTGTGTGGTAAAGTTAGTAGTTCATCACATGGTCAAAACCAAACTCATTTAGGGGGGGGTGGTTCCTTCTGTTAAACAGAGCAGCAGTAGGTACTGTTCTGTGTGGTAAAGTTAGTAGTTCATCACATGGTCAAAACCAAACTCATTTAGGGGGGTCCTTCTGTTAAACAGAGCAGCAGTAGGTACTGTTCTGTGTGGTAAAGTTAGTAGTTCATCACATGGTCAAAACCAAACTCATTTAGGGGGGGGTTCCTTCTGTTAAACAGAGCAGCAGTAGGTACTGTTCTGTGTGGTAAAGTTAGTAGTTCATCACATGGTCAAAACCAAACTCATTTAGGGGGGTTCCTTCTGTTAAACAGAGCAGCAGTAGGTACTGTTCTGTGTGGTAAAGTTAGTAGTTCATCACATGGTCAAAACCAAACTCATTTAGGGGGGGTCCTTCTGTTAAACAGAGCAGCAGTAGGTACTGTTCTGTGTGGTAAAGTTAGTAGTTCATCACATGGTCAAAACCAAACTCATTTAGGGGGGTTCCTTCTGTTAAACAGAGCAGCAGTAGGTACTGTTCTGTGTGGTAAAGTTAGTAGTTCATCACATGGTCAAAACCAAACTCATTTAGGGGGGGGGGGGTTCCTTCTGTTAAACAGAGCAGCAGTAGGTACTGTTCTGTGTGGTAAAGTTAGTAGTTCATCACATGGTCAAAACCAAACTCATTTAGGGGGGTTCCTTCTGTTAAACAGAGCAGCAGTAGGTACTGTTCTGTGTGGTAAAGTTAGTAGTTCATCACATGGTCAAACCAAACTCATTTAGGGGGGGGTTCCTTCTGTTAAACAGAGCAGCAGTAGGTACTGTTCTGTGGTAAAGTTAGTAGTTCATCACATGGTCAAAACCAAACTCATTTAGGGGTTCCTTCTGTTAAACAGAGCAGCAGTAGGTACTGTTCTGTGTGGTAAAGTTAGTAGTTCATCACATGGTCAAAACCAAACTCATTTAGGGGGGTTCCTTCTGTTAAACAGAGCAGCAGTAGGTACTGTTCTGTGTGGTAAAGTTAGTAGTTCATCACATGGTCAAAACCAAACTCATTTACTGTTCTGTGTGGGGGTTCCTTCTGTTAAACAGAGCAGCAGTAGGTACTGTTCTGTGTGGTAAAGTTAGTAGTTCATCACATGGTCAAAACCAAACTCATTTAGGGGGGTTCCTTCTGTTAAACAGAGCAGCAGTAGGTACTGTTCTGTGTGGTAAAGTTAGTAGTTCATCACATGGTCAAAACCAAACTCATTTAGGGGGGGGTTCCTTCTGTTAAACAGAGCAGCAGTAGGTACTGTTCTGTGTGGTAAAGTTAGTAGTTCATCACATGGTCAAAACCAAACTCATTTAGGGGTTCCTTCTGTTAAACAGAGCAGCAGTAGGTACTGTTCTGTGTGGTAAAGTTAGTAGTTCATCACATGGTCAAAACCAAACTCATTTAGGGGGGTTCCTTCTGTTAAACAGAGCAGCAGTAGGTACTGTTCTGTGTGGTAAAGTTAGTAGTTCATCACATGGTCAAAACCAAACTCATTTAGGGGGGGGTTCCTTCTGTTAAACAGAGCAGCAGTAGGTACTGTTCTGTGTGGTAAAGTTAGTAGTTCATCACATGGTCAAAACCAAACTCATTTAGGGGGGGTTCCTTCTGTTAAACAGAGCAGCAGTAGGTACTGTTCTGTGTGGTAAAGTTAGTAGTTCATCACATGGTCAAAACCAAACTCATTTAGGGGGGTTCCTTCTGTTAAACAGAGCAGCAGTAGGTACTGTTCTGTGTGGTAAAGTTAGTAGTTCATCACATGGTCAAAACCAAACTCATTTAGGGGGGGGGGGGGTTCCTTCTGTTAAACAGAGCAGCAGTAGGTACTGTTCTGTGTGGTAAAGTTAGTAGTTCATCACATGGTCAAAACCAAACTCATTTAGGGGGGGTTCCTTCTGTTAAACAGAGCAGCAGTAGGTACTGTTCTGTGTGGTAAAGTTAGTAGTTCATCACATGGTCAAAACCAAACTCATTTAGGGGGGTTCCTTCTGTTAAACAGAGCAGCAGTAGGTACTGTTCTGTGTGGTAAAGTTAGTAGTTCATCACATGGTCAAAACCAAACTCATTTAGGGGGGTTCCTTCTGTTAAACAGAGCAGCAGTAGGTACTGTTCTGTGTGGTAAAGTTAGTAGTTCATCACATGGTCAAAACCAAACTCATTTAGGGGGGTTCCTTCTGTTAAACAGAGCAGCAGTAGGTACTGTTCTGTGTGGTAAAGTTAGTAGTTCATCACATGGTCAAAACCAAACTCATTTAGGGGGGTTCCTTCTGTTAAACAGAGCAGCAGTAGGTACTGTTCTGTGTGGTAAAGTTAGTAGTTCATCACATGGTCAAACCAAACTCATTTAGGGGGGTTCCTTCTGTTAAACAGAGCAGCAGTAGGTACTGTTCTGTGTGGTAAAGTTAGTAGTTCATCACATGGTCAAAACCAAACTCATTTAGGGGGGTTCCTTCTGTTAAACAGAGCAGCAGTAGGTACTGTTCTGTGTGGTAAAGTTAGTAGTTCATCACATGGTCAAAACCAAACTCATTTAGGGGGGTTCCTTCTGTTAAACAGAGCAGCAGTAGGTACTGTTCTGTGTGGTAAAGTTAGTAGTTCATCACATGGTCAAAACCAAACTCATTTAGGGGGGGTTCCTTCTGTTAAACAGAGCAGCAGTAGGTACTGTTCTGTGTGGTAAAGTTAGTAGTTCATCACATGGTCAAAACCAAACTCATTTAGGGGGTTCCTTCTGTTAAACAGAGCAGCAGTAGGTACTGTTCTGTGTGGTAAAGTTAGTAGTTCATCACATGGTCAAAACCAAACTCATTTAGTAGTTCATCACATGGGGGGTTCCTTCTGTTAAACAGAGCAGCAGTAGGTACTGTTCTGTGTGGTAAAGTTAGTAGTTCATCACATGGTCAAAACCAAACTCATTTAGGGGGGTTCCTTCTGTTAAACAGAGCAGCAGTAGGTACTGTTCTGTGTGGTAAAGTTAGTAGTTCATCACATGGTCAAACCAAACTCATTTAGGGGGGTTCCTTCTGTTAAACAGAGCAGCAGTAGGTACTGTTCTGTGTGGTAAAGTTAGTAGTTCATCACATGGTCAAAACCAAACTCATTTAGGGGGGGTTCCTTCTGTTAAACAGAGCAGCAGTAGGTACTGTTCTGTGTGGTAAAGTTAGTAGTTCATCACATGGTCAAAACCAAACTCATTTAGGGGGGTTCCTTCTGTTAAACAGAGCAGCAGTAGGTACTGTTCTGTGTGGTAAAGTTAGTAGTTCATCACATGGTCAAAACCAAACTCATTTAGGGGGGTTCCTTCTGTTAAACAGAGCAGCAGTAGGTACTGTTCTGTGTGGTAAAGTTAGTAGTTCATCACATGGTCAAAACCAAACTCATTTAGGGGGGGGGTTCCTTCTGTTAAACAGAGCAGCAGTAGGTACTGTTCTGTGTGGTAAAGTTAGTAGTTCATCACATGGTCAAAACCAAACTCATTTAGGGGGGGGGTTCCTTCTGTTAAACAGAGCAGCAGTAGGTACTGTTCTGTGTGGTAAAGTTAGTAGTTCATCACATGGTCAAAACCAAACTCATTTAGGGGGGTTCCTTCTGTTAAACAGAGCAGCAGTAGGTACTGTTCTGTGTGGTAAAGTTAGTAGTTCATCACATGGTCAAAACCAAACTCATTTAGGGGGGTTCCTTCTGTTAAACAGAGCAGCAGTAGGTACTGTTCTGTGTGGTAAAGTTAGTAGTTCATCACATGGTCAAAACCAAACTCATTTAGGGGGTTCCTTCTGTTAAACAGAGCAGCAGTAGGTACTGTTCTGTGTGGTAAAGTTAGTAGTTCATCACATGGTCAAAACCAAACTCATTTAGGGGGGGGGTTCCTTCTGTTAAACAGAGCAGCAGTAGGTACTGTTCTGTGTGGTAAAGTTAGTAGTTCATCACATGGTCAAAACCAAACTGTTTGTGAACCTCTGGATTTTTTTTTTTATATCTCAAATGTAAAGATTTGTGTTTATTGGGTTCATGTTGTAAAATTGTTAGATAATATCTTGTTAGATATTACTGCACTGTCGGAGCTAGAAGCACAAGCATTTCGCTACACCCGCAATAACATCTGCTAAACATGTGTATGTGTACTACTGCTACTACTACCGCTACTGCT
>NW_027040421.1:240000-280000 GCF_034236695.1 Oncorhynchus nerka
AAGATAATGGAATTTATAATACATTTTTCCGTTAGCAATTAGATTGAACTCGCATGTTTTGTCAGAGGGTGACTATTATCTAATAGCTTTTGAAACAAGGGTGTCGTCAAAGCTGTGTTGTAATTCAGTCGGTCAGTCTTAGCTCATTTTCAAGATGCATTGTCATACATTACAAGCTCAAAACAAAAGTGACAATCAATGGCAGTAACTGTAGCCCTTTGCAAGACAATTCATTGGAAGCCAGCCGCACCAACGTGTCAGAGGAAACATTGTACAACTGGCCACTGAGTCAGCGTGCATTGCATCCGGCCTGCCACAAGGAGTCGCTAGAGCACGATGGGACAGGGACATCCCGGCCGGCCAAACCCTCCCCTAACCCGGATGACGCTGGGCTAATTGTGCCCTGCCTCATGGGTCTCCAGGTCACGGCCGGCTACGGCAGAGACTGGGATCGAACTCGGGTCTGTGATGCAGTACCTTAGACCGCTGCGCCACTCGGGAGGCAATCCCAATCCTAAACTTAACCATTAGTGGGTAAAATGCTAAACTGACCCAAGATCAGTGTCTAGGGACAACTTCACCCTAGAGGCTTAGGATCGTGCAGTAAAATGTGATGCATATGCATGTATTCACCACTAAAGGGCAGCATTATTGTAGAGTCCCACCACTGACTGACCAGGTGAGAACACTGTACTGTAGAATCCCAGCACTGACTGACCAGCTGAGAACACTGTACTGTAGAATTCCACCACTGACTGACCAGCTGAGAACACTGTACTGTAGAATCCCACCACTGGCCGGTATGTTAGACTAGGACCACCGGTATGTTAGGCTAGGACCACCGGTATGTTAGACTAGGACCACCGGTATGTTAGACTAGGACCACCGGTATGTTAGACTAGGACCACCGGTATGTTAGACTAGGACCACCGGTATGTCAGACTAGGACCACCGGTATGTTAGACTAGGACCACCGGTATGTCAGACTAGGACCACCGGTATGTTAGGCTAGGACCACCGGTATGTTAGACTAGGACCACCGGTATGTCAGACTAGGACCACCGGTATGTCAGACTAGGACCACCGGTATGTTAGACTAGGACCACCGGTATGTCAGACTAGGACCACCGGTATGTCAGACTAGGACCACCGGTATGTCAGACTAGGACCACCGGTATGTTAGACTAGGACCACCGGTATGTTAGACTAGGACCACCGGTATGTCAGACTAGGACCACCGGTATGTTAGGCTAGGACCACGGTATGTTAGGCTAGGACCACCGGTATGTTAGGCTAGGACCACCGGTATGTTAGACTAGGACCACCGGTATGTCAGACTAGGACCACCGGTATGTCAGACTAGGACCACCGGTATGTTAGACTAGGACCACCGGTATGTCAGACTAGGACCACCGGTATGTCAGACTAGGACCACCGGTATGTTAGACTAGGACCACCGGTATGTTAGACTAGGACCACCGGTATGTCAGACTAGGACCACCGGTATGTTAGACTAGGACCACCGGTATGTTAGACTAGGACCACCGGTATGTCAGGCTAGGACCACCGGTATGTTAGACTAGGACGTGACCACCGGTATGTCAGACTAGGATGTGACCACCGGTATGTCAGACTAGGACCACCGGTATGTCAGGCTAGGACCACCGGTATGTTAGACTAGGACGTGACCACCGGTATGTCAGACTAGGATGTGACCACCGGTATGTCAGACTAGGACCACCGGTATGTCAGGCTAGGACCATTGGTATGTTAGACTAGGACCATTGGTATGTTAGACTAGGACCACCGGTATGTTAGACTAGGACCACCGGTATGTCAGACTAGGACGTGACCACCGGTATGTTAGGCTAGGACCACCGGTATGTTAGACTAGGACCACCGGTATGTTAGACTAGGACCACCGGTATGTCAGGCTAGGACCACCGGTATGTTAGACTAGGACGTGACCACCGGTATGTCAGACTAGGATGTGACCACCGGTATGTCAGACTAGGACCACCGGTATGTTAGACTAGGACCACCGGTATGTTAGACTAGGACCACGGTATGTTAGACTAGGACCACCGGTATGTCAGACTAGGACCACCGGTATGTTAGACTAGGACCACCGGTATGTCAGACTAGGACCACCGGTATGTTAGACTAGGACCACCGGTATGTCAGACTAGGACCACCGGTATGTTAGACTAGGACCACCGGTATGTTAGACTAGGACCACCGGTATGTTAGACTAGGACCACGGTATGTTAGACTAGGACCACCGGTATGTTAGACTAGGACCACGGTATGTTAGACTAGGACCACCGGTATGTTAGACTAGGACCACCGGTATGTTAGACTAGGGCCACCGGTATGTTAGACTAGGACCACCGGTATGTTAGATTAGGACCACCGGTATGTTAGATTAGGACCACCGGTATGTTAGGCTAGGACCACCGGTATGTTAGACTAGGACCACGGTATGTTAGATTAGGACCACCGGTATGTTAGGCTAGGACCACCGGTATGTTAGGCTAGGACCACCGGTATGTCAGACTAGGACCACCGGTATGTCAGACTAGGACCACCGGTATGTCAGACTAGGACCACGGTATGTTAGACTAGGACCACCGGTATGTCAGACTAGGACCACCGGTATGTTAGGCTAGGACCACCGGTATGTTAGACTAGGACCACCGGTATGTCAGGCTAGGACCACCGGTATGTTAGACTAGGACCACCGGTATGTTAGACTAGGACCACCGGTATGTCAGACTAGGACCACGGTATGTTAGGCTAGGACCACCGGTATGTCAGACTAGGACCACGGTATGTTAGACTAGGACCACCGGTATGTTAGACTAGGACCACCGGTATGTTAGACTAGGACCACGGTATGTTAGATTAGGACCACCGGTATGTCAGACTAGGACGTGACCACCGGTATGTTAGACTAGGACCACCGGTATGTTAGACTAGGACCACCGGTATGTTAGACTAGGACCACCGGTATGTTAGACTAGGACCACGGTATGTTAGACTAGGACCACCGGTATGTTAGACTAGGACCACGGTATGTTAGACTAGGACCACCGGTATGTTAGACTAGGACCACCGGTATGTTAGACTAGGGCCACCGGTATGTTAGACTAGGACCACCGGTATGTTAGATTAGGACCACCGGTATGTTAGATTAGGACCACCGGTATGTTAGGCTAGGACCACCGGTATGTTAGACTAGGACCACGGTATGTTAGATTAGGACCACCGGTATGTTAGGCTAGGACCACCGGTATGTCAGACTAGGACCACCGGTATGTCAGACTAGGACCACCGGTATGTCAGACTAGGACCACGGTATGTTAGACTAGGACCACCGGTATGTCAGACTAGGACCACCGGTATGTTAGGCTAGGACCACCGGTATGTTAGACTAGGACCACCGGTATGTCAGGCTAGGACCACCGGTATGTTAGACTAGGACCACCGGTATGTTAGACTAGGACCACCGGTATGTCAGACTAGGACCACGGTATGTTAGGCTAGGACCACCGGTATGTCAGACTAGGACCACGGTATGTTAGACTAGGACCACCGGTATGTTAGACTAGGACCACCGGTATGTTAGACTAGGACCACGGTATGTTAGATTAGGACCACCGGTATGTCAGACTAGGACGTGACCACCGGTATGTTAGACTAGGACCACCGGTATGTTAGACTAGGACCACCGGTATGTTAGACTAGGACCACCGGTATGTCAGACTAGGACCACCGGTATGTCAGACTAGGACCACCGGTATGTTAGACTAGGACCACCGGTATGTTAGGCTAGGACCACCGGTATGTCAGACTAGGACGTGACCACCGGTATGTGAAGTCGAGCATGCCAAAGGTCTTATCTATGCATGCCAAGCCTTCCATACCAGTCATGCCTGTCTGGCTCTTATCACATAGGGGGGGGGGGGGGGGGGACATGCCTGCCTGGGTCTTACCACATGGGGATAACGTGGTTATAAGAGAGGGATGAGAGAGGTTTGATGAAGAATGCAAAAACCTAAGAAGGAAATGGAGAAACCTATCCAACCAGAAACAGAATCAGCTCAATGTAATTGGAGAATCTGTAGACTCTAACCACTTCTGGGAAAATTAGAAAACACTAAACAAACAACAACACAAACAGTTATCTATCCAAAATGGAGATGTATTTGTAAACCAGTTCTCCAATATTTTTGGCTCTATAACAAAGAACAGAAAGCAAAAACATTTACATGATCATATACGAATCTTAGAATGAACTATTAAAGACACCCAGTGCCCACTAGATTCTCCAATTATATTGAATGAAATACAGGACACAATACAAACCCTCCAACCCAAAAACATGATCATATACGGATCTTAGAATGACCTTTTAAAGACACCCAGTGCACACTAGATTCTCCAATTACATTGAAAGAACTACAGGACAAAATACAAACCCTCCAACCCAAAAAGGCCTGTGGTGTTGATGGTATCCTAAATTAAATGTAAAAATATACAGACCACAAATTCAATTGGCTATATTTAAACTCTTTAACATCATCCTCAGCTTTGGCATCTTCCCCAATATTTGGAACCAAAGACTGATCATCCCAATCCACAAAAGTGGAGACAAAATTGACCCCAATAACTACCTTGGGATATGCATCAATAGCAACATTGGGAAAATCCCCTGCATTATCATTAACAGCAGACTCATACATTTCCTCACTGAAAACAATGTACTGAGCAAATTGGCTTTACCAAATTACCGCACGACAGACCACGTACCCTGCGCATTCAAATTGGCAAACAAACAAACCAAAACAAAGGCTTTTGACTCAATTTGGCATGAGGGTCTGCTATACAAATTGATGGAAAGTGGTGTTGGGGAAAAACATACAACATTATAAATTCACAACATTATATAATCCATGTACAGAAACAACAAGTGTGTAGTTAAAATTGGCAAAAAACAAACACACATTTCTTTCCACTGGGCCGTGGAACAGGGATGCAACTTGAGCCTCACCCTCTTCAACATATTTATCAGCGAATTGGCGAGGGCACTAGAACAGTCTGCAGCACCCGGCCTCACCCTACTAGAATCTGAAGTCAAATGTCTACTGTTTGCTGATGATCTATCTGGTGCTTCTGTCCACAACCAAGGAAAGCCTACAGCAGAACCTAGATCTTCTGCACAGATTATGTCAGACCTGGGCCCTGACAGACCTGGGCCCTGACAGACCTGGGCCCTGACAGTAAATCTCAGTAAGACAAAAAATAATGGTGTTCTAAATAAAGGTCCAGTTTCCAGGACTAGAGCTACAAATTCCATCTAGACACCGTTGCCCTAGAGCACATAAAAAAAACTACACACACTGACTTAACGTCATCGCAACAGGTATGAACAGGCAAGAAGGGCCTTCTCTGCCATCAAAACGAAGAACAAATTAGACATCCCAATGAGGGTATGGCAAAAAAGACATGAATGCAGTTATAGAATCCATTGCACTTTGTGGTTGTGATGGTCTGAGGTCCACTCACCAAACAATAATTCACAAAATAGGACAAACACCAAATCGAGACTCTGCATGCAGAATTCTGCCAAAACATCCTCCGTGTACAACCACCACATAATGCATGCAGAACAGAATTAGGACTATCCCTGCTTATTGTCAACATCCAGAAAATATTCTTTCCAATGTGTCAAGTAATTATCTTTTTGTTTTCTCATGATTTGGTTGGGTCTAATTGTGTTGCTGTCCTGGGGCTCTGTGGGGTCTGTTTGTGAACAGAGCCCCAAGACCAGCTTACTTAGGGGACTCTTCTCCAGGTTCATCTCTCTGTAGGTGATGACTTTGTTATAGAAGGTTTGGGAATCACTTCCTTTTGGGTGGTTGAAGAATTTAACGTCTCTTTTCTGGATGTTTACAATCACACAGATGCAAGATATGTGACCTGTTGCCACAAGAAAAGCCCAACCAGTGAAGAACAAACACCATTGTAATTACAACCCATATTTATGTTTATTTATTTTCTCTTTTGTACTTTAACTATTTGCACATCATTATAACACTGTTTATAGACATAATATGATATTTGAAATGTCTCTATTCCTTTGGAACGTTTCTAAAAGTATTGTTTACTGTTCATTTTTCATTGTTTATTTCACTTCTGAACATTATCTACCTCACTTGCTATGGCAATGGTAACATATGTTTCCCAATGCCAATAAAGCCCCTTGAATTGAATTGAAGAGGGTGATAGAGAGATGGAGAGGGAGTGAGAGAGAGGTAAAGAGAAAGAGAGAGTGATAGAGAGATGGAGAGATGATAGCAGCTGAGCTAGGCTCAAGGCCCTGGTTCCAAATGAAACCCTATCCCCTATGTAGTGCACTACGGGCCCATGGGCCTGGTCAAAAGTAGTGCACTATAAAGGGAACCGGGTGCCATTTGGGACCTATTGGGTAGAAGGGTTCTCTCTCCTCCCTGGGATTCCCATGACCTAATCTCTTTCCCAAGGAACATAGACACACACACACACACACACACACACTTGGAGAAGCCAGAAGATTAGAAACCTGACCCCTTTACGTATAAATAGTCATTGGCAGTGTGTTTAGGTTAGCTGTTGAGCACAGGAGGAGTGGAGGACTGTGTGTTAGTGTGTGTAATATAGGAAGGGAGTTAGTGTGTAATATAGTGAAAGGAGTTAGTTTGTAATATAGTGAAGGAGTTAGTGTGTAATATACTGAAGGGAGTTAGTGTGTAATATAGTGAAGGGAGTTAGTGTGTAATATAGGGAAAGGGAGTTAGTGTGTAATATAGTGAAGGAGTTAGTGTGTAATATAGGGAAGGAGTTAGTGTGTAATATAGTGAAGGGAGTTAGTGTGTAATATAGGGAAGGAGTTAGTGTGTAATATAGTGAAGGGAGTTAGTGTGTAATATAGGGAAGGAGTTAGTGTGTAATATAGTGAAGGGAGTTAGTGTGTAATATAGTGAAGGGAGTTAGTGTGTAATATAGGGAAGGGAGTTAGTGTGTAATATAGGGAAGGGAGTTAGTGTGTAATATAGTGAAGGAGTTAGTGTGTAATATAGTGAAGGGAGTTAGTGTGTAATATAGGAAGGGAGTTAGTGTGTGTAATATAGGAAGGGAGTTAGTGTGTGTAATATAGGAAGGGAGTTAGTGTGTAATATAGGAAGGGAGTTAGTGTGTAATATAGTGAAGGAGTTAGTGTGTAATATAGTGAAGGAGTTAGTGTGTAATATAGGGAAGGGAGTTAGTGTGTAATATAGTGAAGGAGTTAGTGTGTAATATAGGGAAGGGAGTTAGTGTGTGTAATATAGGAAAGGGAGTTAGTGTGTGTAATATAGGAAGGAGGTGTGTAATATAGTGAAGGAGTTAGTGTGTGTAATATAGGGAGGGGAGTTAGTGTGTAATATAGTGAAGGGAGTTAGTGTGTAATATAGTGAAGGAGTTAGTGTGTAATATAGTGAAGGGAGTTAGTGTGTAATATAGGAAGGGAGTTAGTGTGTAATATAGTGAAGGGAGTTAGTGTGTGTAATATAGGAAGGGGGTTAGTGTGTAATATAGTGTAATAAGTGAAGGAGTTAGTGTGTGTAATATAGTGAAGGGAGTTAGTGTGTAATATAGTGAAGGGAGTTAGTGTGTAATATAGGGAAGGGAGTTAGTGTGTGTAATATAGGGAAGGGAGTTAGTGTGTAATATAGGGAAGGGAGTTAGTGTGTAATATAGTGAAGGGAGTTAGTGTGTAATATAGTGAAGGGGGTTAGTGTGTGTAATATAGGAGAGGGAGTTAGTGTGTAATATAGGAAGGGAGTTAGTGTGTAATATAAGGAAGGAGTTAGTGTGTGTAATATAGTGGAAGGGAGTTAGTGTGTGTAATATAGTGAAGGGAGTTAGTGTGTAATATAGTGAAAGGAGTTAGTGTGTAATATAGTGAAGGGAGTTAGTGTGTAATATAAGGAAGGGAGTTAGTGTGTGTAATATAGTGAAGGGGGTTAGTGTATGTAATATAGGGAAGGGAGTTAGTGTGTGTAATATAGTGAAGGGGGTTAGTGTGTGTAATATAGGGAAGGGAGTTAGTGTGTAATATAGTGAAGGGAGTTAGTGTGTGTAATATAGTGAAAGGAGTTAGTGTGTAATATAGTGAAGGGAGTTAGTGTGTAATATAGTGAAGGGAGTTAGTGTGTAATATAGTGAAGGGAGTTAGTGTGTAATATAGTGAAGGGAGTTAGTGTGTAATATAGTGAAGGGAGTTAGTGTGTGTAATATAGTGAAGGGGTTAGTGTGTAATTAGGAAAGGAGTTAGTGTGTGTAATATAGGAAAGGGAGTTAGTGTGTAATATAGGAAGGGAGTTAGTGTGTAATATAGTGAAGGGAGTTAGTGTGTAATATAGGAAGGGGGTTAGTGTGTGTGTAATATAGGAAAAGGAGTTAGTGTGTAATATAGGAAAGGAGTTAGTGTGTGTAATATAGGAAGGGAGTTAGTGTGTGTAATATAGGGAAGGAGTTAGTGTGTAATATAGGAAGGGAGTTAGTGTGTAATATAGTGAAGGGTTAGTGTAATATAGGAAAGGGGGTTAGTGTGTAATATAGGAAGGGAGTTAGTGTGTAATATAGGAGGGGGTTAGTGTGTAATATAGGAAGGGAGTTAGTGTGTGTAATATAGGAAGGAGTTAGTGTGTTAATATAGTGAAGGGAGTTAGTGTGTGTAATATAGGAAGGAGTTAGTGTGTAATATAGTGAAGGGAGTTAGTGTGTGTAATATAGTGAAGGGGGTTAGTGTGTAATATAGTGAAGGGAGTTAGTGTGTAATATAGTGAAGGAGTTAGTAATATAGTGGGAGTTAGTGTGTAATATAGTGAAGGGAGTTAGTGTGTAATATAGTGAAGGGAGTTAGTGTGTAATATAGTGAAGGGAGTTAGTGTGTAATATAGGAAGGAGTTAGTGTGTAATATAGGAAGGGAGTTAGTGTGTGTAATATAGGAAAGGGAGTTAGTGTGTGTAATATAGTGAAAAGGAGTTAGTGTGTAATATAGGAAGGGAGTTAGTGTGTGTAATATAGGAAAGGGAGTTATGTGAGGTGTAATATAGTGAAAGAAGGAGTTAGTGTGTAATATAGTGAAGGAGTTAGTGTGTAATAATATAGTGTAATATAGGAAGGAGTTAGTGTGTGTAATATAGGAAAGGAGTTAGTGTGTAATATAGGAAGGAGTTAGTGTGTGTAATATAGGAAAGGGAGTTAGTGTGTAATATAGTGAAAGGGTTAGTGTGTGTAATATAGGAAGGGAGTTAGTGTGTAATATAGTGAAGGGAGTTAGTGTGTGTAATATAGGGAAGGGAGTTAGTGTGTAATATAGTGAAGGAGTTAGTGTGTAATATAGGAAGGGAGTTAGTGTGTAATATAGTGAAGGGTTAGTGTGTGTAATATAGGAAGGGAGTTAGTGTGTAATATAGTGAGGGAGTTAGTGTGTAATATAGGAAGGGGGTTAGTGTGTAATATAGTGAAGGAGTTAGTGTGTGTAATATATAATATAGTGAAGGGGGTTAGTGTATGTAATATAGGGAAGGGAGTTAGTGTGTGTAATATAGTGAAGGGGGTTAGTGTGTGTAATATAGGGAAGGGAGTTAGTGTGTAATATAGTGAAGGGAGTTAGTGTGTGTAATATAGTGAAAGGAGTTAGTGTGTAATATAGTGAAGGGAGTTAGTGTGTAATAGTGAAGGGTTAGTGGGAAGGAGTTAGTGTGTAATATAGTGAAGGAGTTAGTGTGTAATATAGTGAAGGGAGTTAGTGTGTAATATAGTGAAGGGAGGAGTTAGTGTGTGTAATATAGGAAGGGGTTAGTGTGTGTAATATAGGAAGGGTTGTGTGTAATATAGTGAAGGAGTTAGTGTGTAATATAGGAAGGGGTTAGTGTGTAATATTGAAGGGAGTTAGTGTGTAATATAGGAAGGGAGTTAGTGTGTAATATAGGGAAGGGAGTTAGTGTGTAATATAGTGAAGGGAGTTAGTGTGTAATATAGTGAAGGGAGTTAGTGTGTAATATAGTGAAGGGAGTTAGTGTGTAATATAGTGAAGGGAGTTAGTGTGTGTAATATAGGGAAGGGAGTTAGTGTGTAATATAGTGAAGGGAGTTAGTGTGTGTAATATAGTGAAGGGAGTTAGTGTTAATATAGTGTGTAATATAGGAAGGGAGTTAGTGTGTAATATAGGAAGGGAAGTGTGGAAGGAGTTAGTGTGTGTAATATAGGAAAGGGGTTAGTGTGTAATATAGTGAAGGGTTAGTGTGTAATATAGTGAAGGGAGTTGTGTGTAATATAGGGAAGGAGTTAGTGTGTAATATAGTGAAGGGAGTTAGTGTGTAATATAGTGAAGGGAGTTAGTGTGTAATATAGGGAATATAGGAAGGGGAGTAATATAGTGTGTAATATAGGAAGGGAGTTAGTGTGTAATATAGTGAAGGAGTTAGTGTGTAATATAGGGAAGGGAGTTAGTGTGTAATATAGTGAAGGGAGTTAGTGTGTAATATAGTGAAGGGAGTTAGTGTGTAATATAGGAAGGGGTTAGTGTGTAATATAGTGAAGGGAGTTAGTGTGTGTAATATAGTGAAGGGAGTTAGTGTGTAATATAGGAAGGGAGTTAGTGTGTAATATAGTGAAGGAGTTAGTGTGTAATATAGTGAAGGAGTTAGTGTGTGTAATATAGTGAAGGAGTTAGTGTGTGTAATATAGGGAAGGAGTTAGTGTGTAATATAGTGAAGGAGTTAGTGTGTAATATAGTGAAGGAGTTAGTGTGTAATATAGTGAAGGAGTTAGTGTGTAATATAGGAAGGAGTTAGTGTGTAATATAGGGAAGGAGTTAGTGTGTAATATAGTGAAGGGAGTTAGTGTGTAATATAGTGAAGGGAGTTAGTGTGTAATATAGGAAGGGAGTTAGTGTGTGTAATATAGTGAAGGAGTTAGTGTGTAATATAGGGAAGGGAGTTAGTGTGTAATATAGTGAAGGAGTTAGTGTGTGTAATATAGTGAAGGGAGTTAGTGTGTAATATAGGAAGGAGTTAGTGTGTGTAATATAGGGAAGGGGTTAGTGTGTAATATAGGAAGGAGTTAGTGTGTAATATAGGAAGGAGTTAGTGTGTAATATAGTGAAGGAGTTAGTGTGTGTAATATAGTGAAGGAGTTAGTGTGTAATATAGTGAAGGAGTTAGTGTGTAATATAGTGAAGGGAGTTAGTGTGTAATATAGGAAGGAGTTAGTGTGTAATATAGTGAAGGGAGTTAGTGTGTAATATAGGAGGGAGTTAGTGTGTGTAATATAGGAAGGGAGTTAGTGTGTATATAGTGAAGGGAGTTAGTGTGTAATATAGTGAAGGGAGTTAGTGTGTGTAATATAGTGAAGGAGTTAGTGTGTGTAATATAGTGAAGGGAGTTAGTGTGTAATATAGGAAGGAGTTAGTGTGTAATATAGTGAAGGGAGTTAGTGTGTGTAATATAGTGAAGGAGTTAGTGTGTAATAATATAGTGTGAAGAAGGAGTTAGTGTGTGTAATATAGTGAAGGGGGTTAGTGTGTAATATAGGAAGGAGTTAGTGTGTAATATAGGAAAGGAGTTAGTGTGTGTAATATAGTGTTGTGTAATATAGGAAGGGAGTTAGTGTGTAATATAGTGAAGGGAGTTAGTGTGTAATATAGTGAAGGGAGTTAGTGTGTAATATAGGGAAGGAGTTAGTGTGTAATATAGTGAAGGGAGTTAGTGTGTGTAATATAGTGAGAAGGGGTTAGTGTGTAATATAGTGAAGGGAGTTAGTGTGTAATATAGTGAAGGGAGTTAGTGTGTAATATAGTGAAGGGAGTTAGTGTGTAATATAGTGAAGGGAGTTAGTGTGTAATATAGGGAAGGAGGAGTGTGTAATATAGTGAAGGAGTTAGTGTGTAATATAGGAAGGAGTTAGTGTGTGTAATATAGGAAGGGAGTTAGTGTGTAATATAGGGAAGGGAGTTAGTGTGTGTAATATAGGAAGGGAGTTAGTGTGTAATATAGTGAAGGAGTTAGTGTGTAATATATAGTTAGTGTAATAAGGAAGGGAGTTAGTGTGTAATATAGGAAGGGAGTTAGTGTGTAATATAGTGAAGGAGTTAGTGTGTGTAATATAGGAAGGAAGGGAGTTAGTGTGTAATATAGGAAGGGAGTTAGTGTGTAATATAGTGAAGGGAGTTAGTGTGTAATATAGTGAAGGAGTTATATAGGGAAGGGTAATATAGGAAGGAGTTAGTGTGTAATATAGGAAGGAGTTAGTGTGTGTAATATAGGGAAGGGAGTTAGTGTGTAATATAGTGAAGGGAGTTAGTGTGTAATATAGGAAAGGAGTTAGTGTGTAATATAGGAAGGGAGTTAGTGTGTGTAATATAGGGAAGGGAGTTAGTGTGTGTAATATAGGAAGGGAGTTAGTGTGTAATATAGTGAAGGAGTTAGTGTGTGTAATATAGGAAGGAGTTAGTGTGTAATATAGGGAAGGAGTTAGTGTGTAATATAGTGAAGGAGTTAGTAATATAGGAAGGGGTTAGTGTGTAATATAGTGAAGGGAGTTAGTGTGTAATATAGGGAAGGGAGTTAGTGTGTAATATAGTGAAGGGAGTTAGTGGAAGTTAGTGTGTGTAATATAGGGAAGGAAGGAGTTAGTGTGTAATATAGGAAATATAGTGAAGGGAGTTAGTGTGTGTAATATAGGGAAGGAGTTAGTGTGTAATATAGTGAAGGGTTAGTGTGTAATTAGGAAAGGGAGTTAGTGTGTAATATAGTGAAGGGAGTTAGTGTGTAATATAGGGAAGGGAGTTAGTGTGTAATATAGTGAAGGAGTTAGTGTGTGTAATATAGGAAGGAGTTAGTGTGTAATATAGTGAAGGGAGGTGTGTAATATAGTGAAGGGAGTTAGTGTGTAATATAGGAAGGGGTTAGTGTGTGTAATATAGGGAAGGGGGTTAGTGTGTAATATAGTGAAGGGAGTTAGTGTGTGTAATATAGGAAGGGGTTAGTGTGTAATATAGTGAAGGAGTTAGTGTGTAATATAGTGAAGGAGTTAGTGTGTGTAATATAGTGAAGGGAGTTAGTGTGTAATATAGTGAAGGAGTAGTGTGTGTAATATAGTGAAGGAGTTAGTGTGTGTAATATAGGAAGGAGTTAGTGTGTGTAATATAGTGAAGGGAGTTAGTGTGTGTAATATAGGAAGGAGTTAGTGTGTAATATAGTGAAGGAGTTAGTGGTAATATAGGAAGGGAGTTAGTGTGTGTAATATAGGAAGGAGTTAGTGTGTAATATAGTGAAGGGAGTTTGTGTGTAATATAGGGAAGGGAGTTAGTGTGTAATATAGTGAAGGGAGTTAGTGTGTAATATAGTGAAAGGGAGTTAGTGTGTGTAATATAGTGAAGGGAGTTAGTGTGTAATATAGTGAAGGGAGTTAGTGTGTAATATAGTGAAGGAGTTAGTGTGTAATATAGTGAAGGAGTTAGTGTGTAATATAGGAAGGGAGTTAGTGGTAATATAGGAGGGGGTTAGTGTGTAATATAGGAAGGAGTTAGTGTGTAATATTAGTTAGTGTGTAATATAGTGAAGGAGTTAGTGTGTGTAATATAGGAAAGGAGTTAGTGTGTAATATAGTGAAGGAGTTAGTGTGTAATATAGGAAGGGAGTTAGTGTGTAATATAGGGAAGGGAGTTAGTGTGTAATATAGTGAAGGGAGTTAGTGTGTGTAATATAGTGAAGGGAGTTAGTGTGTGTAATATAGGAAGGAGTTAGTGTGTAATATAGTGAAGAAGGAGTTAGTGTGTGTAATATAGTGAAGGGAGTTAGTGTGTAATATAGTGAAGGGAGTTAGTGTGTGTAATATAGTGAAAGGAGTTAGTGTGTAATATAGGAAGGAGTTAGTGTGTAATATAGTGAAGGAGTTAGTGTGTAATATAGGAAGGGAGTTAGTGTGTAATATAGTGAAGGAGTTAGTGTGTAATATAGGAAGGGAGTTAGTGTGTAATATAGTGAAGGGAGTTAGTGTGTAATATAGAAGGAGTTAGTGTGTAATATAGGGAAGGGGTTAGTGTGTAATATAGTGAAGGGAGTTAGTGTGTAATATAGGGAAGGGTTAGTGTGTAATATAGGGAAGGGAGTTAGTGTGTGTAATATAGTGAAGGGAGTTAGTGTGTAATATAGGGAAGGGAGTTAGTGTGTAATATAGGAAGGGGTTTGTGTGTAATATAGTGAAGGAAGTGGTAATATAGTGAAGGGAGTTAGTGTGTAATATATAGGGAAGGGAGTTAGTGTGTAATATAGTGAAGGGAGTTAGTGTGTGTAATATAGTGAAGGAGTTAGTGTGTAATATAGGAAGGAGTTAGTGTGTAATATAGTGAAGGGAGTTAGTGTGTAATATAGTGAAGGAGTTAGTGTGTAATATAGTGAAGGAGTTAGTGTGTAATATAGTGAAGGGGTTAGTGTGTGTAATATAGGGAAGGGAGTTAGTGTGTGTAATATAGTGAAGGAGTTAGTGTGTAATATAGGAAGGAGTTAGTGTGTAATATAGGAAGGAGTTAGTGTGTAATATAGTGAAGGGAGTTAGTGTGTAATATATGAAGGGAAGTTAGTGTGTAATATAGTGAAGGAGTTAGTGTGTGTAATATATGAAGGGAGTTAGTGTGTGTAATATAGTGAAGGGAGTTAGTGTGTAATATAGTGAAGGAGTTAGTGTGTAATATAGTGAAGGGAGTTAGTGTGTAATATAGGAAGGGAGTTAGTGTGTAATATAGTGAAGGGAGTTAGTGTGTAATATAGTGAAGGGAGTTAGTGTGTAATATAGGGAAGGAGTTAGTGTGTAATATAGGAAGGGAGTTAGTGTGTAATATAGGAAGGAGTTAGTGTGTAATATAGTGAAGGAGTTAGTGTGTAATATAGTGAAGGGAGTTAGTGTGTGTAATATAGGAAGGAGTTAGTGTGTAATATAGGAAGGAGTTAGTGTGTAATATAGTGAAGGGAGTTAGTGTGTAATATAGGAAGGGAGTTAGTGTGTAATATAGGGAAGGGAGTTAGTGTGTAATATAGGAAGGGAGTTAGTGTGTAATATATAGTGTAAAAGGAGTTAGTGTGTAATATAGTGAAGGGAGTTAGTGTGTAATATATGAAGGAGTTAGTGTGTAATATAGGAAGGGAGTTAGTGTAATAATATAGGAAGGAAGGAGTTATGTGTAATAATAGTTAGTGTGTAATATAGTGAAGGGAGTTAGTGTGTAATATAGGGAAGGGAGTTAGTGTGTAATATAGTGAAGGGAGTTAGTGTGTGTAATATAGTGAAGGGAGTTAGTGTGTAATATAGTGAAGGGAGTTAGTGTGTAATATAGTGAAGGGAGTTAGTGTGTAATATAGTGAAGGGAGTTAGTGTGTGTAATATAGGGAAGGGAGTTAGTGTGTAATATAGGGAAGGGAGTTAGTGTGTGTAATATAGGAAGGGAGTTAGTGTGTAATATAGTGAAGGAGTTAGTGTGTAATATAGGGAAGGGAGTTAGTGTGTAATATAGGAAGGGAGTTAGTGTGTAATATAGTGAAGGGAGTTAGTGTGTAATATAGGAAGGGAGTTAGTGTGTAATATAGGAAGGGAGTTAGTGTGTAATATAGGAAGGGAGTTAGTGTGTAATATAGGGAAGGGAGTTAGTGTGTGTAATATAGGGAAGGAGTTAGTGTGTAATATAGGGAAGGAGTTAGTGTGTAATATAGTGAAGGGAGTTAGTGTGTAATATAGTGAAGGGAGTTAGTGTGTAATATAGGAAGGGGGTTAGTGTGTAATATAGTGAAGGAGTTAGTGTAATATAGTGTTGTGTAATATAGTGAAGGAGTTAGTGTGTAATATAGGAAGGGAGTTAGTGTGTAAATAGGGAAGGGTTAGTGTGTGTAATATAAGGGAGTTAGTGTGTAATATAGTGAAGGGAGTTAGTGTGTAATATAGTGAAGGAGTTAGTGTGTAATATAGTGAAGGGAGTTAGTGTGTAATATAGTGAAGGGAGTTAGTGTGTAATATAGTGAAGGGAGTTAGTGTGTAATATAGTGAAGGAGTTAGTGTGTGTAATATAGTGAAGGGAGTTAGTGTGTAATATAGGAAGGAGTTAGTGTGTAATATAGTGAAGGGAAGGTGTAATATAGTGAAGGAGTTAGTGTGTAATATAGGAAGGGAGTTAGTGTGTAATATAGGAAGGGAGTTAGTGTGTAATATAGTGAAGGGAGTTAGTGTGTAATATAGTGAAGGGGAGTTAGTGTGTAATATAGTGAAGGGAGTTAGTGTGTAATATAGGGAAGGGAGTTAGTGTGTAATATAGTGAAGGGAGTTAGTGTGTAATATAGGAAGGGAGTTAGTGTGTAATATAGATAAGGGGTTAGTGTAATATAGTGAATAGTTAGTGTAATATAGGGAAGGAGTTAGTGTGTAATATAGGGAAGGGAGTTAGTGTGTAATATAGGTGTAATATAGGAAGGAGTTAGTGTGTGTAATATAGGAAGGGAGTTAGTGTGTGTAATATAGTGAAGGGAGTTAGTGTGTAATATAGTGAAGGGAGTTAGTGTGTAATATAGTGAAAAGGAGTTAGTGTGTAATATAGGAAGGAGTTAGTGTGTAATATAGTGAAGGGAGTTAGTGTGTAATATAGTGAAGGGAGGGTAATATAGTGAAGGAGTGTAATAATATAGGAAAGGAGTTAGTGTGTAATATAGTGAAGGAGTTAGTGTGTAATATAGTGAAGGGAGTTAGTGTGTGTAATATAGTGAAGGGAGTTATTGTGTGTAATATAGGGAAGGAGGTTAGTGTGTAATATAGGGAAGGAGTTAGTGTGTAATATAGTGAAGGGAGTTAGTGTGTAATATAGTGAAGGAGTTAGTGTGTGTAATATAGGGAAGGGAGTTAGTGTGTAATATAGTGAAGGGAGTTAGTGTGTGTAATATAGGAAGGGGTTAGTGTGTAATATAGTGTTAAGTGTGTAATATAGGAAGGGAGTTAGTGTGTGTAATATAGTGAAGGAGTTAGTGTGTAATATAGGGAAGGAGTTAGTGTGTAATATAGGAAGGAGTTAGTGTGTAATATAGTGAAGGGAGTTAGTGTGTAATATAGGGAAGGGAGTTAGTGTGTAATATAGTGAAGGGAGTTAGTGTGTGTAATATAGTGAAGGGAGTTAGTGTGTGTAATATAGGGAAGGGAGTTAGTGTGTAATATAGTGAAGGGAGTTAGTGTGTGTAATATAGGGAAGGGAGTTAGTGTGTAATATAGTGAAGGGAGTTAGTGTGTAATATAGTGAAGGAGTTAGTGTGTGTAATATAGTGAAGGAGTTAGTGTGTAATATAGTGAAGGAGTTAGTGTGTAATATAGTGAAGGAGTTGTGTGTAATATAGGAAGGAGTTAGTGTGTAATATAGTGAAGGGAGTTAGTGTGTGTAATATAGTGAAGGGAGTTAGTGTGTAATATAGTGAAGGGAGTTAGTGTGTAATATAGGAAGGGAGTTAGTGTGTGTAATATAGTGAAGGAGTTAGTGTGTAATATAGGGAAGGAGTTAATAATATAGTGAAGGAGTTAGTGTGTGTAATATAGTGAAAGGTGTGTAATAGTGAAGGGAGTTAGTGTGTAATATAGTGAAGGGAGTTAGTGTGTAATATAGTGAAGGGAGTTAGTGTGTAATATAGTGAAGGGAGTTAGTGTGTAATATAGTGAAGGGTTAGTTAATATAGGGAAGGAGTTAGTGTGTGTAATATAGGAAGGGAGTTAGTGTGTAATATAGGGAAGGAGTTAGTAGTTAGTGTGTAATATAGTGAAGGGAGTTAGTGTGTAATATAGGAAGGAGTTATAGTGAAGGAAAGGGAGTTAGTGTGTGTAATATAGGGAAGGGAGTTAGTGTGTAATATAGTGAAGGGAGTTAGTGTGTAATATAGTGAAGGGAGTTAGTGTGTGTAATATAGGAAGGAGTTAGTGTGTAATATAGTGAAGGGAGTTAGTGTGTAATATATAGGAAGGAGTTAGTGTGTAATATAGGAAAGGGAGTTAGTGTGTAATATAGTGAAGGGAGTTAGTGTGTAATATAGTGAAGGAGTTAGTGTGTAATATAGTGAAGGGAGTTAGTGTGTAATATAGGAAGGGAGTTAGTGTGTAATATAGGAAGGGAGTTAGTGTGTAATATAGGGAAGGGAGTTAGTGTGTAATATAGTGAAGGGAGTTAGTAATATAGTGAAGGAGTTAGTGTGTAATATAGTGAAGGGAGTTAGTGTGTAATATAGTGAAGGGAGTTAGTGTGTAATATAGTGAAGGAGTTAGTGTGTGTAATATAGGGAAGGGAGTTAGTGTGTAATATAGTGAAGGAGTTAGTGTTATAATGTAGTGTAATATAGGAAGGGAGTTAGTGTGTAATATAGGAAGGAGTTAGTGTGTAATATAGGGAATAGTTAGTGTGTAATATAGTGAAGGAGTTAGTGTGTAATATAGTGTAATAAGGGAGTTAGTGTGTAATATAGTGAAGGGAGTTAGTGTGTAATATAGGAAGGGAGTTAGTGTGTAATATAGGGAAGGGAGTGTAGTGTAATATAGGAAGGGGTTAGTGTGTAATATAGGAAGGAGTTAGTGTGTAATATAGTGAAGAAGGAGTTAGTGTGTAATATAGGAAAGGGAGTTAGTGTGTGTAATATAGGAAGGGAGTTAGTGTGTAATAGTTAGTGTGTAATATAGGGAAGGGAGTTAGTGTGTAATATAGGAAGGGAGTTAGTGTGTAATATAGTGAAGGGAGTTAGTGTGTAATATAGTGAAGGGAGTTAGTGTGTAATATAGGGAAGGAGTTAGTGTGTAATATAGGGAAGGGAGTTAGTGTGTAATATAGGAAGGGAGTTAGTGTGTAATATAGTGAAGGGAGTTAGTGTGTAATATAGTGAAAAGGGAGTTAGTGTGTAATATAGTGAAGGGAGTTAGTGTGTAATATAGGAAGGGAGTTAGTGTGTGTAATATAGGAAGGGAGTTAGTGTGTAATATAGTGAAGGAGTTAGTGTGTAATATAGTGAAGGAGTTAGTGTGTAATATAGTGAAGGGAGTTAGTGTGTGTAATAAGGGAGTTAGTGTGTAATATAGTGAAGGGAGTTATAATATAGTGAAGGGTTAGTGTAATATAGTGTAATAGGAAGGGAGTTAGTGTAATATGAAGGGAGTTAGTGTGTAATATAGTGAAGGAGTTAGTGTGTAATATAGTGAAGGAGTTAGTGTGTGTAATATAGTGAAGGGGTTAGTGTGTAATATAGTGAAGGGAGTTAGTGTGTAATATAGTGAAGGGAGTTAGTGTGTAATATAGTGAAGGGAGTTAGTGTGTAATATAGGAAGGGAGAGTGTGTAATATAGTGAAGGAGTTAGTGTGTAATATAGGAAGGGAGTTAGTGTGTAATATAGGAAAGGAGTTAGTGTGTGTAATATAGTGAAGGGAGTTAGTGTGTAATATAGTGAAGGGTTAGTGTGTTATAGTGAAGGAGTTAGTGTGTAATATAGTGAAGGGAGTTAGTGTGTGTAATATAGGAAGGGAGTTAGTGTGTAATATAGGAAGGGAGTTAGTGTGTAATATAGTGAAGGGAGTTAGTGTGTGTAATATAGGGAAGGGAGTTAGTGTGTAATATAGTGAAGGGAGTTAGTGTGTGTAATATAGTGAAAGGGTAATATAGTGAAGGGAGTTAGTGTGTAATATAGTGAAGGAGTTAGTGTGTAATATAGGAAGGGAGTTAGTGTGTGTAATATAGTGAAGGGGTTAGTGTGTGTAATATAGTGAAGGGAGTTGTGTGTAATATAGTGAAGGGAGTTAGTGTGTAATATAGTGAAGGGAGTTAGTGTGTGTAATATAGTGAAGGGTTAGTAATATAGTGAAGTTAGTGTGTAATATAGTGAAGGGAGTTAGTGTGTAATATAGTGAAGGAGTTAGTGTGTAATATAGTGAAGGAGTTAGTGTGTGTAATATAGGAAGGGAGTTAGTGTGTAATATAGTGAAGGAGTTAGTGTGTGTAATATAGTGAAGGAGTTAGTGTGTAATATAGTGAAGGAGTTAGTGTGTAATATAGGAAAGGAGTTAGTGTGTGTAATATAGTGAAGGGAGTTAGTGTGTAATATAGGAAGGAGTTAGTGTGTAATATAGGGAAGGGAGTTAGTGTGTAATATAGTGAAGGGAGTTAGTGTAGTGTGTAATATAGTGAAGGGAGTTAGTGTGTAATATAGGAAGGGAGTTAGTGTGTAATATAGGGAAGGAGTTAGTGTGTGTAATATAGGGAAGGGAGTTAGTGTGTAATATAGTGAAGGAGTTAGTGTGTAATATAGTGAAGGAGTTAGTGTGTAATATAGTGAAGGGAGTTAGTGTGTAATATAGTGAAGGGAGTTAGTGTGTGTAATATATGTGTAATATAGGAAGGGAGTTAGTGTGTAATATAGTGAAGGAGTTAGTGTGTAATATAGGGAAGGAGTTAGTGTGTAATATAGTGAAGGGAGTTAGTGTGTGTAATATAGTGAAGGGAGTTAGTGTGTAATATAGTGAAGGGAGTTAGTGTGTAATATAGGAAGGGAGTTAGTGTGTAATATAGTGAAGGGAGTTAGTGTGTGTAATATAGGAAGGGAGGTTAGTGTGTAATATAGTGAAGGAGGTGTAATATAGGAAGGAGTTAGTGTGTAATATAGGAAGGGAGTTAGTGTAATATAGGAAGGAGTTAGTGTGTAATATAGGGAAGGGAGTTAGTGTGTAATATAGTGAAGGGAGTTAGTGTGTAATATAGGAAAGGGAAGTGTAATATAGTGAAGGGAGTTAGTGTGTAATAATATAGTGGAAGGAGTTAGTGTGTAATATAGGAAGGAGTTAGTGTGTAATATAGGGAAGGGAGTTAGTGTGTAATATAGGAAGGGGTTAGTGTGTAATATAGTGAAGGGAGTTAGTGTGTAATATAGGGAAGGAGTTAGTGTGTAATATAGGAAGGGAGTTAGTGTGTGTAATATAGGAAGGAGTTAGTGTGTAATATAGGAAAGGGAGTTAGTGTGTAATATAGTGAAGGGAGTTAGTGTGTGTAATATAGGAAGGGGGTTAGTGTGTAATATAGTGAAGGGAGTTAGTGTGTGTAATATAGGAAGGGAGTTAGTGTGTAATATAGGAAGGGAGTTAGTGTGTGTAATATAGGAAGGGGTTAGTGTGTAATATAGGGAAGGAGTTAGTGTGTAATATAGTGAAGGGAGTTAGTGTGTAATATAGTGAAGGAGTTAGTGTGTAATATAGTGAAGGGAGTTAGAGTTGTGTAATATAGGGAAGGAGTTAGTGTGTAATATAGGGAAGGGAGTTAGTGTGTGTAATAATATAGGAAGGGAGTTAGTGTGTAATATAGTGAAGGGAGTTAGTGTGTGTAATATAGGGAAGGGAGTTAGTGTGTAATATAGTGAAGGGAGTTAGTGTGTAATATAGTGAAGGAGTTAGTGTGTAATATATAGTGAAGGGGTTAGTGTGTAATATAGTGAAGTAGTTAGTGTGTAATATAGTGAAGGAGTTAGTGTGTGTAATATAGTGAAGGAGTTAGTGTGTAATATAGGGAAGGGAGTTAGTGTGTGTAATATAGGAAGGGAGTTAGTGGAGGGTTAGTTAGTGTGTAATATAGGAGGGGAGTTAGTGTGTTAGTGTGTAATAAGGAAGGGAGTTATGTGTAATATAGGAAGGGAGTTAGTGTGTAATATAGGAAGGGAGTTAGTGTGTAATATAGGAAGGGGTTAGTGTGTAATATCGTGAAAGGAGTTAGTGTGTAATATAGTGAAGGGAGTTAGTGTGTAATATAGTGAAGGGAGTTAGTGTGTAATATAGTGAAGGGAGTTTGTGTGTAATATAGTGAAGGGGGTTAGTGTGTAATATAGGGAAGGGAGTTAGTGTGTGTAATATAGGAAAGGGAGTTAGTGTGTAATATAGGAAGGAGTTAGTGTGTAATATAGTGAAGGGAGTTAGTGTGTAATATAGTGAAGGGAGTTAGTGTAATATAGTGAAGGGAGTTAGTGTGTAATATAGTGAAGGGAGTTAGTGTGTAATATAGGAAATATAATATAGGAAAGGAGTTAGTGTGTAATATAGGGAAGGGAGTTAGTGTGTGTAATATAGGAAGGGAGTTAGTGTGTAATATAGGAAAGTTAGTGTGTAATATAGGAAGGGAGTTAGTGTGTAATATAGTGAAGGGAGTTAGTGTGTAATATAGGGAAGGGAGTTAGTGTGTAATATAGTGAAGGAGTTAGTGTGTAATATAGTGAAGGGGTTAGTGTGTAATATAGTGAAGGGAGTTAGTGTGTAATATAGTGAAGGGAGTTAGTGTGTAATATAGTGAAGGGAGTTAGTGTGTAATATAGTGAAGGGAGTTAGTGTGTAATATAGTGAAGGGAGTTAGTGTGTGTAATATAGTGAAGGGAGTTAGTGTGTAATATAGTGAGGGAGTTAGTGTGTAATATAGTGAAGGGAGTTAGTGTGTAATATAGTGAAAGGAGTTAGTGTGTGTAATATAGTGAAAGGAGTTAGTGTGTAATATAGGAAGGGAGTTAGTGTGTAATATAGTGAAGGGAGTTAGTGTGTAATATAGTGAAGGGAGTTAGTGTGTAATATAGGAAAGGGAGTTAGGGTAATATAGTTAGTGTGTAATATAGGAAGGGAGTTAGTGTGTAATATAGGAAGGGAGTTAGTGTGTAATATAGGGAAAGGAGTTAGTGTGTAATATAGGAAGGGAGTTAGTGTGTAATATAGTGAAGGGAGTTAGTGTGTAATATAGGAAGGGAGTTAGTGTGTAATATAGGGAAGGGAGTTAGTGTGTAATATAGGGAAGGGAGTTAGTGTGTGTAATATAGGGAAGGAGTTAGTGTGTAATATAGGAAGGAGTTAGTGTGTAATATAGTGAAGGGAGTTAGTGTGTGTATATAGGAAGTGAAGGAGTTAGTGTGTAATATAGTTAGTGTAATATAGGAAGGGAGTTAGTGTGTAATATAGGAAGGGAGTTAGTGTGTAATATAGTGAAGGGAGTTAGTGTGTAATATAGTGAAGGGAGTTAGTAATATAGTGAAGGAGTTAGTGTGTAATATAGTGAAGGGAGTTAGTGTGTAATATAGTGAAGGGAGTTAGTGTGTGTAATATAGTGAAGGGAGTTAGTGTGTAATATAGTGAAGGGAGTTAGTGTGTAATAATAATATAGGGAAGGGAGTTAGTGTGTAATATAGGGAAGGGAGTTAGTGTGTGTAATATAGGAAGGGAGTTAGTGTGTAATATAGGAAGGGAGTTAGTGTGTAATATAGTGAAGGGAGTTAGTGTGTGTAATATAGGAAAGGGAGTTAGTGTGTAATATAGGAAGGGAGTTAGTGTGTAATATAGGAAGGAGTTAGTGTGTAATATAGGGAAGGGAATAATATAGGGAAGGGAGTTAGTGTGTGTAATATAGGGAAGGAGGGAGTTAGTGTGTGTAATATAGGAAGGGAGTTAGTGTGTGTAATATAGGGAAGGGTTAGTGTGTGTAATATAGGGAGGGGAGTTAGTGTGTAATATAGTGAAGGGAGTTAGTGTGTAATATAGGAAGGGAGTTAGTGTGTAATATAGGAAGGAGTTAGTGTGTAATATAGGAAGGGAGTTAGTGTGTAATATAGGGAAGGGAGTTAGTGTGTAATATAGGAAGGAGTTAGTGTGTAATATAGGAAGGGAGTTAGTGTAATATAGTGAAGGGAGTTAGTAATATAGGAAGGAGTTAGTGTGTAATATAGTGAAAGGGAGTTAGTGTGTGTAATATAGGAAGGAGTTAGTGTGTAATATAGGAAGGGAGTTAGTGTGTGTAATATAGTGAAGGGAGTTAGTGTGTGTAATATAGTGAAGGAAGTGGTAATATAGTGAAGGGAGTTAGTGTGTGTAATATAGGAAGTGGGAGTTAGTGGTAATATAGGGAAGGGGTTAGTGTGTAATATAGGGAAGGAGTTAGTGTGTAATATAGGAAGGAGTTAGTGGTAATATAGGAAGGGAGTTAGTGTGTAATATAGGAAGGGAGTTAGTGTGTAATATAGGAAGGGAGTTAGTGTGTGTAATATAGTGAAGGGAGTTAGTGTGTAATATAGTGAAAGGAGTTAGTGTGTGTAATATAGTGAAGGAGTTAGTGTGTAATATAGGAAGGGAGTTAGTGTGTAATATAGGGAAGGAGTTAGTGTGTGTAATATAGGGAAGGAGTTAGTGTGTAATATAGTGAAGGGAGTTAGTGTGTAATATAGTGAAGGAGTTAGTGTGTAATATAGGGAAGGGAGTTAGTGTGTGTAATATAGTGAAGGGAGTTAGTGTGTAATATAGTGAAGGAGTTAGTGTGTAATATAGTGAAGGGAGTTAGTGTGTAATATAGTGAAGGAGTTAGTGTGTAATATAGTGAAGGAGTTAGTGTGTAATATGGAATAGTTAGTGTGTAATATAGGGAAGGGAGTTAGTGTGTAATATAGTGAAGGGAGTTAGTGTGTAATATAGTGAAGGAGTTAGTGTGTGTAATATAGGGAAGGAGTTAGGGAGTTGTGTGTAATATAGGAAGGAAGTGGAGTTAGTGTGTAATATAGTGAAGGGAGTTAGTGTGTGTAATATAGGAAGGAGTTAGTGTGTAATATAGTGAAGGGAGTTAGTGTGTAATATAGTGAAGGAGTTAGTGTGTAATATAGTGAAGGGAGTTAGTGTGTAATATAGGGAAGGGAGTTAGTGTGTAATATAGTGAAGGGAGTTAGTGTGTAATATAGGAAGGAGTTAGTGTGTAATATAGTGAAGGGAGTTAGTGTGTAATATAGGAAGGGAGTTAGTGTGTAATATAGGGAAGGGAGTTAGTGTGTAATATAGGAAGGGAGTTAGTGTGTAATATAGGAAGGGAGTTAGTGTGTAATATAGGGAAGGGAGTTAGTGTGTGTAATATAGGAAGGGAGTTAGTGTGTAATATAGGGAAAGGAGTTAGTGTGTAATATAGGAAGGGAGTTAGTGTGTAATATAGGAAGGAGTTAGTGTGTAATATAGTGAAGGGAGTTAGGTGTGTAATATAGGAAGGGAGTTAGTGTGTAATATAGTGAAGGGAGTTAGTGTGTAATATAGTGAAGGAGTTAGTGTGTAATATAGGAAGGGAGTTAGTGTGTAATATAGGGAAGGGAGTTAGTGTGTGTAATATAGGAAGGGAGTTAGTGTGTAATATAGGGAAGGAGTTAGTGTGTAATATAGTGAAGGAGTTAGTGTGTAATATAGTGAAGGGAGTTAGTGTGTAATATAGGAAGGGAGTTAGTGTGTAATATAGGGAAGGGAGTTAGTGTGTAATATAGGGAAGGGAGTTAGTGTGTGTAATATAGGAAGGAGTTAGTGGTAATTAGGAAGGAGTTAGTGTGTAATATAGGGAAGGGAGTTAGTGTGTAATATAGGAAGGGAGTTAGTGTGTGTAATATAGGAAGGGAGTTAGTGTGTAATATAGTGAAGGAGTTAGTGTGTAATATAGGAAGGGAGTTAGTGTGTAATATAGGAAGGAGTTAGTGTGTAATATAGGAAGGGAGTTAGTGTGTAATATAGGAAGGAGTTAGTGTGTAATATAGGAAAGGAGTTAGTGTGTGTAATATAGGAAAGGGAGTTAGTGTGTAATATAGGGAAGGGAGTTAGTGTGTAATATAGTGAAGGGAGTTAGTGTGTAATATAGTGAAGGGAGTTAGTGTGTAATATAGTGAAGGGAGTTAGTGTGTAATATAGGGAAGGGAGTTAGTGTGTGTAATATAGTGAAGGGAGTTAGTGTGTGTAATATAGGGAAGGGAGTTAGTGTGTGTAATATAGGAAAGGGAGTTAGTGTGTAATATAGTGAAGGGAGTTAGTGTGTAATATGTGAGTGTGTAATATAGGGAAGGGAGTTAGTGTGTAATATAGGGAAGGGAGTTAGTGTGTAATATAGTGAAGGAGTTAGTGTGTAATATAGTGAAGGGAGTTAGTGTGTGTAATATAGGGAAGGAGTTAGTGTGTAATATAGTGAAGGGAGTTAGTGTGTAATATAGTGAAGGAGTTAGTGTGTAATATATGAAGGGGTTAGTGTAAAGGGAGTTAGTGTGTAATATAGGGAAGGAGTTAGTGTGTGTAATATAGGGAAGGAGTTAGTGTGTAATATAGTGAAGGGAGTTAGTGTGTAATATAGTGAAGGGAGTTAGTGTGTAATATAGTGAAGGAGTTAGTGTAATATAGGGAAGGGAGTTAGTGTGTAATATAGTGAAGGGAGTTAGTGTGTAATATAGGAAGGGAGTTAGTGTGTAATATAGGGAAGGGTTAGTTAGGGAGTTAGTGTGTAATATAGGGAAGGGAGTTAGTGTGTAATATAGGGAAGGGAGTTAGTGTGTAATATAGGGAAGGGAGTTAGTGTGTGTAATATAGTGAAGGGAGTTAGTGTGTGTAATATAGGGAAGGGAGTTAGTGTGTAATATAGGGAAGGGAGTTAGTGTGTAATATAGGGAAGGGAGTTAGTGTGTAATATAGGGAAGGGAGTTAGTGTGTAATATAGGAAGGGAGTTAGTGTGTAATATAGGAAGGGGTTAGTGTGTGTAATAATATAAGGAAGGAGTGTGTAATATAGGAAGGGAGTTAGTGTGTGTAATATAGGAAGGGAGTTAGTGTGTAATATAGTGAAGGGAGTTAGTGTGTAATATAGTGAAGGGAGTTAGTGTGTAATATAGTGAAGGGAGTTAGTGTGTAATATAGGGAAGGAGTTAGTAATATAGGGAAGGGAGTTAGTGTGTAATATAGTGAAGGGAGTTAGTGTGTAATATAGGAAGGGAGTTAGTGTGTAATATAGGGAAAGTTAGTGTGTAATATAGGAAGGAGAGTAATATAGGGAAGGGAGTTAGTGTGTAATATAGTGAAGGGAGTTAGTGTGTAATATAGGAAGGGAGTTAGTGTGTAATATAGGGAAGGGAGTTAGTGTGTAATATAGGGAAGGAGTTAGTGTGTAATATAGGAAGGGAGTTAGTGTGTAATATAGGAAGGAGTTAGTGTGTAATATAGGAAGGGAGTTAGTGTGTAATATAGGAAGGGAGTTAGTGTGTAATATAGGGAAGGAGTTAGTGTGTAATATAGGGAAGGGAGTTAGTGTGTAATATAGTGAAGGGGAGTTAGTGTGTAATATAGGAAGGAGTTAGTGTGTAATATAGGGAAGGAGTTAGTGTGTAATATAGTGAAGGAGAGTGTAATATAGGAAGGGAGTTAGTGTGTAAATATAGGGAGTTAGGGAGTTAGTGTGTAATATAGGAAGGAGTTAGTGTGTGTAATATAGGAAAGGAGTTAGTGTAATATAGGAAGGAGTTAGTGTGTAATATAGTGAAGGAGTTAGTGTGTAATATAGTGAAGGAGTTAGTGTGTGTAATATAGGAAGGAGTTAGTGTGTAATATAGGAAGGAGTTAGTGTGTAATATAGGAAGGGAGTTAGTGTGTAATATAGTGAAGGGAGTTAGTGTGTAATATAGTGAAGGGAGTTAGTGTGTAATATAGGGAAGGGAGTTAGTGTGTGTAATATAGGAAGGAGTTAGTGTGTAATATAGGGAAGGAGTTAGTGTGTAATATAGTGAAGGAGTTAGTGTGTAATATAGTGAAGGAGTTAGTGTGTAATATAGGGAAGGGAGTTAGTGTGTAATATAGTGAAGGAGTTAGTGTGTAATATAGTGAAGGGAGTTATGTGTAATATAGGAAGGAGTTAGTGTGTAATATAGGGAAGGGAGTTAGTGTGTAATATAGGAAGGAAGGAGTTAGGAAGTTAGTGTGTAATATAGGAAGGGAGTTAGTGTGTAATATAGGAAGGGAGTTAGTGTGTAATATAGGGAAGGGAGTTAGTGTGTAATATAGGAAGGAGTTAGTGTGTGTAATATAGGAAGGAGTTAGTGTAATATAGGAAGGAGTTAGTGTGTAATATAGGGAAGGGGTTAGTGTGTAATATAGGAAGGGAGTTAGTGTGTAATATAGGGAAGGAGTTAGTGTGTAATATAGGGAAGGAGTTAGTGTGTAATATAGGAGGGAGTTAGGTGTAATATAGGAAGGGAGTTAGTGTGTAATATAGGGAAGGAGTTAGTGTGTAATATAGGAAGGGAGTTAGTGTGTGTAATATAGGGAAGGAGTTAGTGTGTAATATAGGGAAGGAGTTAGTGTGTAATATAGTGAAGGGAGTTAGTGTGTAATATAGGAAGGAGTTAGTGTGTGTAATATAGGAAGGGAGTTAGTGTGTAATATAGGAAGGGAGTTAGTGTGTAATATAGGAAGGAGTTAGTGTGTGTAATATAGTGAAGGAGTTAGTGTGTAATATAGGAAGGGAGTTAGTGTGTGTAATATAGTGAAAGGGAGTTAGTGTGTAATATAGTGAAGGGAGTTAGTGTGTAATATAGTGAAGGAGTTAGTGTGTAATATAGGAAGGGAGTTAGTGTGTAATATAGGGAAGGGAGTTAGTGTGTAATATAGTGAAGGGAGTTAGTGTAATATAGTGAAGGGAGTTAGTGTGTAATATAGGGAAGGGAGAAGGAGTTAGTTAGTGTGTAATATAGGGAAGGAGTTAGTGTGTAATATAGGAAGGGAGTTAGTGTGTAATATAGGGAAGGAGTTAGTGTGTAATATAGTGAAGGGAGTTAGTTAGTTGTGTGTAATATAGTGAAGGGAGTTAGTGTGTAATATAGTGAAGGGAGTTAGTGTGTGTAATATAGGAAGGGAGTTAGTGTGTAATATAGGAAGGGAGTTAGTGTGTAATATAGGAAGTGGTAGTAGGGGAAGGGGAGTGTAGTGTAATATAGTGAAGGGAGTTAGTGTGTAATATAGGAAGGGAGTTAGTGTGTAATATAGTGAAGGGAGTTAGTGTGTAATATAGGAAGGGAGTTAGTGTGTGTAATATAGGAAGGGAGTTAGTGTGTAATATAGTGAAGGAGTTAGTGTGTAATATAGGAAGGGAGTTAGTGTGTAATATAGGAAGGGAGTTAGTGTGTAATATAGGGAAGGGAGTTAGTGTAATATAGGAGAGTTAATGTGAAGGGAGTTGTGTGTAATATAGGGAAGGAGTTAGTGTGTAATATAGTGAAGGGAGTAGTAGTGTGTAATATAGTGAAGGGGTTAGTGTGTAATATAGTGAAGGGAGTTAGTGTGTAATATAGGGAAGGGAGTTAGTGTGTGTAATATAGGGAAGGGAGTTAGTGTGTAATATAGGAAGGAGTTAGTGTGTGTAATATAGTGAAGGAGTTAGTGTGTAATATAGTGAAGGAGTTAGTGTGTAATATAGGAAGGAGTTAGTAATATAGTGAAATATAGTGAAGGGGAGTTAGTGTGTAATATAGGAAGGGAGTTAGTGTGTAATATAGGAAGGAGTTAGTGTGTAATATAGGGAAGGAGTTAGAGTGTAATTAGGGAAGGAGTTAGTGTGTAATATAGGAAGGGAGTTAGTGTGTAATATAGTGAAGGGAGTTAGTGTGTAATATAGTGAAGGGAGTTAGTGTGTAATATAGTAGATAGTGTGTGTAATATAGGGAAGGAGTTAGTGTGTAATATAGGGAAGGGAGTTAGTGTGTAATATAGGAAGGAGTTAGTGTGTGTAATATATGAAGGGAGTTAGTGTGTAATATAGGAAGGAGTTAGTGTGTAATATAGTGAAGGAGTTAGTGTGTAATATAGGAAGGGAGTTAGTGTGTAATATAGTGAAGGGAGTTAGTGTGTAATATAGTGAAGGGAGTTAGTGTGTAATATAGTGAAGGAGTTAGTGTGTAATATAGGGAAGGGAGTTAGTGTGTAATATAGTGAAGGGAGTTAGTGTGTAATATAGGGAAGGGAGTTAGTGTTGTGTAATATAGGAAGGGAGTTAGTGTGTAATATAGTGAAGGAGTTAGTGTGTAATATAGGAAGGAGTTAGTGTGTAATATAGGAAGGGAGTTAGTGTGTAATATAGGAATAGTTAGTGGAAGGGAGTTAGTGTGTAATATAGGGAAGGGAGTTAGTGTGTAATATAGGAAGGAGTTAGTGTGTAATATAGGAAGGAGTTAGTGTGTAATATAGTGAAGGAGTTAGTGTGTAATATAGTGAAGGAGTTAGTGTGTAATATAGTGAAGGGAGTAATTATAGTGTGTAATATAGGGAAGGGAGTTAGTGTGTGTAATATAGGGAAGGAGTTAGTGTGTAATATAGTGAAGGGAGTTGTGTAATATAGTGAAGGAAGTGGTAATATAGGAAGGAGTTAGTGTGTAATATAGGAAGGAGTTAGTGTGTAATATAGGAAAGGAGTTAGTGTGTAATATAGGGAAGGAGTTAGTGTGTAATATAGGAAGGGAGTTAGTGTGTGTAATATAGGGAAGGGAGTTAGTGTGTAATATAGTGAAGGGAGTTAGTGTGTAATATAGTGAAAGGGAATAATATAGTGAAGGGAGTTAGTGTGTAATATAGGAAGGGAGTTAGTGTGTAATATAGTGAAGGAGTTAGTGTGTAATATAGGAAGGAGTTAGTGTGTAATATAGGAAGGAGTTAGTGTGTAATATAGGAAGGAGTTAGTGTGTAATATAGGGAAGGGAGTTAGTGTGTAATATAGTGAAGGAGTTAGTGTGTAATATAGGGAAGGGAGTTAGTGTGTAATATAGTGAAGGAGTTAGTGTGTAATATAGGAAGGGAGTTAGTGTGTAATATAGTGAAGGGAGTTAGTGTGTAATATAGGAAGGGAGTTAGTGTGTAATATAGGGAAGGAGTTAGTGTGTAATATATAGGGAAGGAGTTAGTGTGTAATATAGTGAAGGGAGTTAGTGTGTAATATAGGGAAGGAGTTAGTGTGTGTAATATAGGGAAGGAGTTAGTGTGTGTAATATAGTGAAGGAGTTAGTGTGTAATATAGTGAAGGGAGTTAGTGTGTAATATAGTGAAGGGAGTTAGTGTGTGTAATATAGTGAAGGGAGTTAGTGTGTAATATAGTGAAATAATATAGTGAAGGAGTTAGTGTGTGTAATATAGTGAAGGAGTTAGTGTGTAATATAGTGAAGGGAGTTAGTGTGTAATATAGTGAAGGAGTTAGTGTGTGTAATATAGTGAAGGGAGTTAGTGTGTGTAATATAGGGAAGGGAGTTAGTGTGTAATATAGGAAGGAGTTAGTGTGTAATATAGTTGTAATAAGGGGAGTTAGTGTGTAATATAGGAAGGGAGTTAGTGTGTGTAATATATAGGAAGTTAGGAGTTAGGAAGGAGTGTGTAATATAGTGAAGGGAGTTAGTGTGTAATATAGGGAAGGGAGTTAGTGTGTAATATAGTGAAGGGAGTTAGTGTGTAATATAGGGAAGGGAGTTAGTGTGTGTAATATAGGGAAGGGAGTTAGTGTGTAATATAGTGAAGGGAGTTAGTGTGTAATATAGGGAAGGGAGTTAGTGTGTAATATAGTGAAGGAGTTAGTGTGTAATATAGTGAAGGGAGTTAGTGTGTAATATAGTGAAGGAGTTAGTGTGTGTAATATAGGGAAGGGAGTTAGTGTGTAATATAGGGAAGGAGGAGTATAGTGTTAGTGTAATATAGGGAAGGAGTTAGTGTGTAATATAGGAAGGAGTTAATAATATAGGAAGGGAGTTAGTGTGTAATATAGGGAAGGGAGTTAGTGTGTAATATAGGAAGGGAGTTAGTGTGTGTAATATAGGAAGGAGTTAGTGTGTAATATAGGGAAGGAGTTAGTGTGTGTAATAGTGAAAGGAGTTAGTGTGTAATATAGGGAAGGGAGTTAGTGTGTGTGTAATATAGTGAAGGGAGTTAGTGTGTAATATAGTGAAGGAGTTAGTGTGTAATATAGGAAGGAGTTAGTGTGTAATATATAGGGAAGGAGTTAGTGTGTAATATAGGAAGGAGTTAGTGTGTAATATAGGGAAGGAGTTAGTGTGTAATATAGGGAAGGAGGTGTTAGGAAGGGAGTGTAATATAGTGTAATATAGGGAAGGAGTTAGTGTGTAATATAGTTAGTGTGTAATATAGGAAGGGAGTTAGTGTGTAATATAGGGAAGGAGTTAGTGTGTAATATAGTGAAGGAGTTGTGTGTAATATAGGAAGGAGTTAGTGTGTAATATAGGGAAGGAGTTAGTGTGTGTAATATAGGAAGGAGTTAGTGTGTGTAATATAGGGAAGTGTGGGAGTTAGTGTGTGTAATATAGGGAAGGGAGTTAGTGTGTAATATAGTGAAGGGAGTTAGTGTGTAATATAGGGAAGGGTAAGTTAGTGTGTAATATAGGGAAGGGAGTTAGTGTGTAATATAGGGAAGGGAGTTAGTGTGTAATATAGTGAAGGAGTTAGTGTGTAATATAGGGAAGGGAGTTAGTGTGTAATATAGGGAAGGGAGTTAGTGTGTAATATAGGAAGGAAGGAGTTAGTGTGTAATATAGGGAAGGGAGTTAGTGTGTAATATAGGGAAGGGAGTTAGTGTGTAATATAGTGAAGGAGTTAGTGTGTAATATAGTGAAGGGAGTTAGTGTGTAATATAGGAAGGAGTTAGTGTGTGTAATAAGGGAGTTAGTGTAATATAGTAGGAAGGGAGTTAGTGTGTAATATAGTGAAGGGAGTTAGTGTGTAATATAGGAAGGGAGTTAGTGTGTAATATAGTGAAGGGTTAGTGTGTGTAATATAGGGAAGGGAGTTAGTGTGTAATATAGTGTGTAATATAGGGAAGGAGTTAGTGTGTAATATAGGAAGGGGTTAGTGTGTAATATAGTGAAGGAGTTAGTGTGTAATATAGGGAAGGGTTAGTGTGTGTAATATAGGAAGGAGTTAGTGTGTAATATAGGAAGGAGTTAGTGTGTAATATAGGGAAGGGAGTTAGTGTGTAATATATAGTGAAGGGAGTTAGTGTGTAATATAGTGAAGGAATATAGGGAAGGGAGTTAGTGTGTGTAATATAGGAAGGGAGTTAGTGTGTAATATAGTGAAGGGGAGTTAGTGTGTAATATAGGAAGGAGTTAGTGTAATATAGGGAAAGAGGAAGGGGTTAGTGTGTAATATAGTGAAGGGAGGGTGTGTAATATAGGGAAGTGTGTAATATAGGGAAGGGGTTAGTGTGTAATATAGTGGGAGTTAGGTGTGTAATATAGGAAGGAGTTAGTGTGTGTAATAGTAGGGAAGGGAGTTAGTGTGTAATATAGGGAAGGGAGTTAGTGTGTAATATAGTGAAGGGAGTTAGAGTGTAATATAGGAAGGGAGTTAGTGTGTAATATAGTGAAGGGAGTTAGTGTGTAATATAGGGAAGGAGTTAGTGTGTAATATAGGGAAGGGAGTTAGTGGTAATAGGAAGGGAGTTAGTGTGTAATATAGGGAGTGAAGGAGTTAGTGTGTAATATAATATAGGGAAGGGAGTTAGTGTGTAATATAGTGAAGGGAGTTAGTGTGTATAATATAGGAAGGAGTTAGTGTGTAATATAGTGAAGGGAGTTAGTGTGTAATATAGTGAAGGAGTTAGTGTGTAATATAGTGAAGGGAGTTAGTGTGTGTAATATAGGAAGGAGAGTTACTATGGTAAGTGTGTAATATAGTGAAGGAGTTAGTGTGTGTAACCCCAATATAGGGAAGGAGTTAGTGTGTAATATAGTGAAGGGAGTTAGTGTGTAATATAGGGAAGGGAGTTAGTGTGTAATATAGTGAAGGAGTTAGTGTGTAATATAGGGAAGGAGTTAGTGTGTAATATAGTGAAGGGAGATAGAGTGTAATATAGGGAAGGAGTTAGTGTGTAATATAGTGAAGGGAGTTAGCGTGTAATATAGGAAAGGAGTTAGCGTGTAATATAGTGAAGGAGTTAGTGTGTAATATAGGGAAGGCAGTTAGTGTGTAATATAGGAAGGAGTTAGTGTGTACTATAGGGAAGGAGTTAGTGTGTGTAATATAGTGAAGGGAGTTAGTGTGTAATATAGGGAAGGGAGTTAGTGTGTAATATAGGGAAGGGAGTTAGTGTATCTATCTCACGTCACCCCGCTCCTCCGCTCTCTCCACTGGCTTCCAGTTGAAGCTCGCATCCGCTACAAGACCATGGTGTGCCTACGGAGCTGTGAGGGGAACGGCACCTCAGTACCTCCAGGCTCTGATCAGGCCCTACACCCAAACAAGGGCACTGCGTTCATCCACCTCTGGCCTGCTCGCCTCCCTACCACTGAGAAGACAGTTCCGCTCAGCCCAGTCAAAACTGTTCGCTGCTCTGGCCCCCAATGGTGGAACAAACTCCCTCACGACGCCAGGACAGCGGAGTCAATCACCACCTTCCGGAGACACCTGAAACCCCACCTCTTTAAGGAATACCTAGGATAGGATAAAGTAATCCCTCTCACCCCCCCCCTTAAAAGATTTAGATGCACTACTGTTCCACTGGATGTCATAAGTGAATGCACCAATTTGTAATCTGGATAAGAGCGTCTGCTAAATGACTTAAATGTAAATGTAAATGTGTGTACTATAGGATATAGTGAAGGGATAGTGTGTAATATAGGGAAGGGAGTGAGTGTGTAATATAGGGAGGGAGTTAGTGTGTAATATAGGAAGGGAGTTAGTGTGTAATATAGGGAAGGGAGTTAGTGTGTAATATAGGGAAGGGAGTTAGTGTGTAATATAGTGAAGGAGTTAGTGTGTAATATAGGAAGGGAGTTAGTGTGTAATATAGTGAAGGGAGTTAGTGTGTAATATAGTGAAGGGAGTTAGTGTGTAATATAGGGAAGGGAGTTAGTGTGTAATAGTGTGTAATATAGGGAAGGGAGTTAGTGTGTAATATAGTGAAGGGAGTTAGTGTGTAATATAGTGAAGGGAGTTAGTGTGTAATATAGGGAAGGGAGTTGTGTAATATAGTGAAGGAGTTAGTGTGTAATATAGTGAAGGGAGTTTAGCGCCAAGCAGCAGAAAGATGATGCAACCCTCATGACTGGACATGAAATCTCTCCCTGTCTCTCTCTCGGTCTCTCTCTCGCTCTCTCTCTCTCGCTCTCTCTCTCTCTCTCTCTCTCTTTATCTCTCTCTCTCTCTCTCTCTCTCTCTCTCTCTCCTAACAGTTTCCTTCCTGAACCCTCTAAAGGGGAAGCCTTTTTTTGTTCAATCCACGAGGGGAATATTCTCAAGACCAGCCCAGATAAGAAATAATTGTCTGATGTGATCTTTCTTGGATAGACACACGTAAGATTGATGTTATAGCTGGCACAAGTTTGTATTTCTAGGTTGCCGACAAGATGATAGAGGAAGTTTAAGCTTGTGTCCAAAATATCACCCTATGCTACATCTAATGCTGCCAGCTGTCTGCGTCTCCTAGATTCAGCACGTCAAATCTTACTGGCTGAGACACATCTGTTTGAACAATCAAAAAGCTTTGTGAATGAATTCATTATTCTAATGAATGACATCATAAAGGGCTTCATATTTCCTTCCGTGAACTGCTAATGTTCTGGAATAGAATTCTGAGAATAAGCCAAGCTTCAAAGGGGTTAATTAAGTAGACTTAACTTATCCTCTTTACATTCCCTCAACCATTTCACTCCCGCCTGAATTTGAAAACAGCAACTGTTATTTTGTGTGTGTGTGTGTGTGTGTGTGTGTGTGTGTGTGTGTGTGTGTGTGTGTGTGTGTGTGTGTGTGTGTGTGTGTGTGTGTGTGTGTGTGTGTGTGTGTGTGTGTGTGTGTGTGTGTGTCTGTGTCTGTGTCTGTGTCTGTGTGTGTGTGTGTGTGTGTGTGTGGCCACAGCAGTGCCTTGAGAAAGTATTCACGCCCCTTAACTTATGAAACATTTTGTTGTGTTACAGCCTGAATCAAAATGGATTAAAACAAATATTTTTATTTCTACACACAATACCCCATAATGACAAAGTGAAAACATGTTTTTAGAAATTTGTGTATATTTCTTCAAAAATTAAATAAATATCTAATTTACCTAAGTATTCACACACCTGAGTCAATACTTTGTAGATTCACCTTCAGCAGCTATTACAGCAGTAAGTGTTTCTGGGTGAGTCTCTAACAGCTTTCCACACACACACACACACACACACAGACCGACAGACAGACAGACAGACAGACAGACAGACAGACAGACAGACAGACAGACAGACAGACACAGAGGTCTTTGAACATAACATGAGGTACATTTGGTATCCCAAATGGCACCCTATTCCCTTTATAGTGCACTAATTTTAACCAGAGCCCCTATATAGGGACTAGGGTGCCATATGATACATAACCATAGTAACCACAGAAACCATAGTCTGACTAAGTCGTTTAGTTTTTCCGACACACTTCCACATGGAGTCAGACCCATTGTAACACATGAAATCAGACCCATGGAAACACATGAAGTCAGATCCATGGAAACAAATGGGTATGTGTGTGAACAATCAGCTTATGCTTTCTCATGGCTATATTTGCTCATAGAAGGTTTAGTTAGGGGCCATTATGACTCTGTCCTCATAGAAGGTTTAGTTAGGGGCCATTATGACTCTGTCCTCATAGAATGTTTAGTTATGGGCCATTATGACCCTGTCCTCATATAAGGTTTAGTTAGGGGCCATTACAGTGGGCTGTATGACTCTGTCCTCGTAGAATGTTTAGTTAGGGGCCGTTATGACTCTGTCCTAATAGAAGGTTTATTTTAGGGGCCATTACAGTGGGCTGTATGACTCTGTCCTCATAGAATGTTTAGTTATGGGCCATTATGACTCTGTCCCCACAGAAGTTTAGTTAGGGGCCATTATGACTCTGAACTTAGAATGTTTAGTTATGGGCCATTGCGACTCTGTCCTCATAGAAGGTTTAGATAGGGGCCATTACAGTGGCTGTATGACTCTGTCCTCATAGACAGTTTAGATAGGGTCCATTATAACTCTGTCCTCATAGAAGGTGTAGTTAGGGGCCATTATGACTCTGTCCTCATAGAACGTTTAGTTAGGGGACATTATAACTCTGTCCTCATAGAAGGTGTAGTTAGGGGACATTATGACTCTGTCCTCATAGAAGGTGTAGTTAGGGGACATTATGACTCTGTCCTCATAGAAGGTGTAGTTAGGGGACATTATGACTCTGTCCTCATAGAAGGTGTAGTTAGGGGACATTATGACTCTGTCCTCATAGAAGGTGTAGTTAGGGGCCATTATGACTCTGTCCTCATAGAAGGTGTAGTTAGGGGACATTATGACTCTGTCCTCATAGAAGGTGTAGTTAGGGGCCATTATGACTCTGTCCTCATAGAAGGTGTAGTTAGGGGACATTATGACTCTGTCCTCATAGAAGGTGTAGTTAGGGGCCATTACAGTGTGTGGTCATAAAGAGCAGAACGCTCCAGTCATATGATTGATAAACACACAGCCTGAGGACACACCACTGTCTGCTCTACCATGTGATGGAGATGGAGGACATTCTGTTGTTAAGGAGAATTTATTGTGTGGGGGAGGAGGGGGAGGTGTATTCTAGAATACCATATGATGGATATGGAGGACATTCTGTTGTTAAGGAGAATTATATTGTGTGGGGGAGGAGGGGGAGGTGTATTCTAGAATACCATGTTACCATGTGATGGAGTCAGTTAGGGTTGGACATAGTCAGACTACAACAATTACAATCACACAGCCCATGCATCAGGGTCTGTATTAACAAAGAGTTTCAGAGTAGGAAAACTGATCTAAAATCAGATTACAGTCACACAGCCCATGCGTCAGGGTCTGTATTAACAAAGAGTTTCAAAGTAGGAAAACTGATCTAAAATCAGATTACAGTCACACAGCCCATGCGTCAGGGTCTGTATTAACAAATAGTTTCAGAGTAGGAAAACTGATCTAAAATCAGATTACAGTCACACAGCCCATCACACAGCATCAGGGTCTGTATTAACAAATAGTCTCAGAGTAGGAAAACTGATCTAAAATCAGATTACAGTCACACAGCCCATGCATCAGGGTCTGTATTGATCTAAAATCAGATTAGCCCTTGTATGAGTAATGATAATAAATGACTGGACTGGGGGACCTGGTCCCAGATCAACATTCCTACTCTGAGACACTTTAATAACACAGGCCCTTTGAAAATGGACCCAAGCAGGAGGGAAGGAATATTTGACCAATGAGAGGAAGCTACTGCAAGAGTCTATCCTACTTCCTGTTTAATGTCACATGATCAGAAACCACGAATAGCACTTCCTGCTTGAGGGTGTTGTAAACGATGAGGTCATTCGATGGCACGGTCCATATTGATTCTCTGAGTGTGTCATGTGGAACAGAGATTTGGTTCTAGAACAATAACATGGGCAACAGGATTTGTTATTGTAGCTGTGGTGTGTGAACGACAGAGAACGAGGACACTACTGGCAGTGCTCCCGGAAATATTCTGAAAGCTGTTACCGCCAGTCTTCTAGTCCCGTTCTTCTGGAACTAGATGTCTACCTGCAACAATAGATGGCTTGCAATAGCAATGTGGACACTTAAAAACATAGACAAACCTTGATTTGGTGGTGAAGTATCTCTAAGCGTGAATAGCCTTGTACACAGCCTATCTCTGTTATGAGGTCAGTGATTCTGTCTGCTAGAGCAGAAGGAGGGCCAGCCAGGTGTCCAAGTGTGTGTGTGTGTGTGTGTGTGTGTGTGTGTGTGTGTGTGTGTGTGTGTGTGTGTGTGTGTGCGTGTGTGTGTGTGTGTGTGTGTGTGTGTGTGTGTGTGTGTGTCTTCTCTCGGTGTTCACTGAGCCAAAGCACCAAACACCTGTCTTTCTCCCACTTCACAGCCATGGCATCATGGTTACTGCTGGTGTCATGGTTACTGCTGGAGTCAAGGTTACTGCTGTTTAGGGATGTGAAATGTGAACAGAAGGATTAGCTGTGGGTGTTTGTTTTGAAAACTTTATCCGTGTGTGTGTGTGTGTGTGTATGTATGTGTGTGTGTGTGTGTGTGTGTGTGTGTGTGTGTGTGTGTGTGTGTGAGTGTGAGTGTGTGTGTGAGTGTGTGTGTGTGTGTGTGTGTGTGTGTGTGTGTGTGTGTGTGTGTGTGTGTGTGTGCCTGTCTGTCTGTATGTTTGAAAGGTTGGTTGTTGTGATAACCTCCACCTTAGACGTAGAAGTGGAGGAGATAGATAGCTCCACCTTACCATTACATACATCACAGTCTATCTACATTTACATTTACATAGCAGACGCTCTTATCCAGCGACTTACAAATTGGTGCGTTCACCTTATGACATCCAGCACTTTATATACAAATCACAGTCTTTATCTATGACCTAGGTATTCCAGTGAACAGCCACTTTACCAATAGCTGACACCAGCCTTTTAAGGACCATTATATACATCACAGTCTATCTACCTCAGCTGACACCAGCCTTCTAGGACCGTACCATTACATACATCACAGTCTATCTACCTCAGCTGACACCAGCCCTCTAGGACCGTACCATTATATACATCACAGTCTATCTACCTCAGCTGACACCAGCCTTCTAGGACCGTACCATTATATACATCACAGTCTATCTACCTCAGCTGACACCAGCCTTCTAGGACCGTACCATTATATACATCACAGTCTATCTACCTCAGCTGACACCAGCCCTCTAGGATCGTACCATTATATACATCACAGTCTATCTACCTCAGCTGACACCAGCCCTCTAGGACCGTACCATTACATACATCACAGTCTATCTACCTCAGCTGACACCAGCCTTCTAGGACCGTACCATTATATACATCACAGTCTATCTACCTCAGCTGACACCAGCCTTCTAGGACCGTACCATTACATACATCACAGTCTATCTACCTCAGCTGACACCAGCCCTCTAGGACCGTACCATTACATACATCACAGTCTATCTACCTCAGCTGACACCAGCCCTCTAGGACCGTACCATTATATACATCACAGTCTATCTACCTCAGCTGACACCAGCCCTCTAGGACCGTACCATTATATACATCACAGTCTATCTACCTCAGCTGA
>NW_027040421.1:287500-310316 GCF_034236695.1 Oncorhynchus nerka
TTCATTCATTATTTCATTCATTCATTCATTATTTCATTCATTCATTATTTAATTCACTAAATCATTAATTCCCTGTCTCCTTCTTTCCTTCCCTACTTAATTCCTTACTTCATTTCTTCTTTCTTTACTTCCTTCTGTCCATCCATCCATCCATCCATCCATCCATCCATCCATCCATCCATTATCTCCTTTCATTCTCATCCATTCATTCCAGACCAGCACCAGAACCAGCAGAGCGATGAGAGGGACCTGTGGACTTTGTTCTTCCCCCGCCAGGAGCAGCGTCTGCTGGGCTGGCTCCGTGGCCGCTCACCACAGCCCTCCTGCCACCTCAAGGTGCTCCAGCTGACCAAGGCCCTGCGTGACCTGGGTGGCCAGGCACTGGACAGCCACCGGGGGGCACTCTGGAGGTCAGTCCTCTCCTCCTACACGCTGAAGACGGCCTGGCTGCGTCTGCTACTCAGCTCTCCTGCAGAGGTAGGAAACACCATGCCTTTAATAGGTACTACAGGTTACACCATGCCTTTAATAGGTACTACAGGTTACACCATACCTTTAATAGGTACTACAGGTTACACCATACCTTTAATAGATACTACAGGTTACACCCTACCTTTAATAGGTACTACAGGTTACACCCCACCTTTAATAGGTACTACAGGTTACACCCTACCTTTAATAGGTACTACAGGTTACACCCTACCTTTAATAGCTACTACAGGTTACACCATACCTTTAATAGGTACTACAGGTTACACCTTACCTTTAATAGGTATTACAGGTTACATCATACCTTTAATAGGTATTACAGGTTACACCATACCTTTAATAGTTATTACAGGTTACACCATACCTTTAATATGTACTACAGGTTACACCATACCTTTAATAGGTACTACAGGTTACACCCTACCTTTAATAGGTATTACAGGTTACACCCTACCTTTAATAGGTATTACAGGTTACACCCTACCTTTAATAGGTACTACAGGTTACACCCTACCTTTAATAGGTACTACAGGTTACACCCTACCTTTAATAGGTACTACAGGTTACACCCTACCTTTAATAGGTACTACAGGTTACACCCTACCTTTAATAGGTACTACAGGTTACACCCTACCTTTAATAGGTACTACAGGTTACACCCTACCTTTAATAGGTACTACAGGTTACACCATACCTTTAATAGGTACTAATAGGTTACACCCTACCTTTAATAGGTACTACAGGTTACACCCCTACCTTTAATAGGTACTACAGGTTACACCCTACCTTTAATAGGTACTACAGGTTACACCCTACCTTTAATAGGTACTACAGGTTACACCCTACCTTTAATAGATACTACAGGTTACACCCTACCTTTAATAGGTACTACAGGTTACACCCTACCTTTAATAGGTACTACAGGTTACACCCTACCTTTAATAGGTACTACAGGTTACACCATACCTTTAATAGGTACTACAGGTTACACCCTACCTTTAATAGGTACTACAGGTTACACCATACCTTTAATAGGTACTACAGGTTACACCCTACCTTTAATAGGTACTACAGGTTACACCATGCCTTTAATAGGTACTACAGGTTACACCATACCTTTAATAGGTACTACAGGTTACACCCTACCTTTAATAGGTACTACAGGTTACACCCTACCTTTAATAGGTACTACAGGTTACACCCTACCTTTAATAGGTACTACAGGTTACACCCTACCTTTAATAGATACTACAGGTTACACCCTACCTTTAATAGGTACTACAGGTTACACCCTACCTTTAATAGGTACTACAGGTTACACCCTACCTTTAATAGGTACTACAGGTTACACCCTACCTTTAATAGGTACTACAGGTTACACCCTACCTTTAATAGGTACTACAGGTTACACCCTACCTTTAATAGGTACTACAGGTTACACCCTACCTTTAATAGATACTACAGGTTACACCCTACCTTTAATAGGTACTACAGGTTACACCCTACCTTAATAGGTAAGGTTACACCCTACCTTTAATAGATACTTGTATTTTCTTCTCTTACTGCTTTATTTACATGTTATTTTTGCTGAATATTTTTAAATAGATGCTCCACTGTTAGAGAGTAGAGCTTGTTGGTAAGTATTTCAGTGTACTGTGTACACTGCTCAGTAGTGTATTTTGTAACCAGATAATTTAGAGAGCTGTAATTTGTATTTTTAATATACAAAATACTTCTCTGTACCATTTATTATTTATATCACCATTATATGTCCCCCTTTCACTCTGCATTGGTATCAGAAGTCTGATGACACTGTGGTGTGATAAGACTGTCTGCTATATTACCAAAATGTACATGTGAAAATTAACACTCGCAAAACATGCTGGGTATTATTCTAATGAGCTCTGCCTCGAAACAAGGCCAACTATAATAACCAGTCTGTTTTTTATTTTTACATGTTACTCTTATCCAGAGTGAAATTTTTCAAATTCATTTATTTAACCTTTTATTTAACTAGGCAAGTCAGTTAAGAACACATTTTTATTTACAATGACGGCCTACCCTGGCCAAACCCTAACCTGGATGACACTGGGTCAATTGTGCGCCGCCCTATGGGACTCCCAATCACGGCCGGTAATGATACAGCCTGGAATGGAACCAGGGTCTGTAGTGAAGCCTTTAGCACTGAGACAGTAGGGCCTTAGTCCACGGCACCACTCGGGACCAGTCAGGGTATTAAAACTAAGGAGCACTGAGACAGTAGGGCCTTAGTCCACTGCACCACTCGGGACCAGTCAGGGTATTAAAACTAAGGAGCACTGAGACGCAGGGCCTTAGTCCACTGCACCACTCGGGACCAGTCAGGGTATTAAAACTAAGGAGCACTGAGACGCAGGGCCTTAGTCCACTGCACCACTCGGGACCAGTCAGGGTATTAAAACTAAGGAGCACTGAGACAGTAGGGCCTTAGTCCACTGCACCACTCGGGACCAGTCAGGGTATTAAACTAAGGAACACTGAGACGGTTGGGCCTTAGTCCACTGCACCACTCGGGACCAGTCAGGGTATTAAACTAAGGAACACTGAGACGGTAGGGCCTTAGTTCACTGCACCACTCGGGACCAGTCAGGGTATTAAACTAAGGAGCACTGAGACAGTAGGGCCTTAGTCCACTGCACCACTCGGGACCAGTCAGGGTATTAAACTAAGGAGCACAGAGACGGTTGGGCCTTAGTTCACTGCACCACTCAGGACCAGTCAGGGTATTAAACTAAGGAGCACTGAGACGGTTGGGCCTTAGTTCACTGCACCACTCGGGACCAGTCAGGGTATTAAACTAAGGAGCACTGAGACGGTAGGGCCTTAGTCCACTGCACCACTCGGGACCAGTCAGGGTATTAAACTAAGGAGCACTGAGACGGTAGGGCCTTAGTCCACTGCACCACTCGGGACCAGTCAGGGTATTAAACTAAGGAGCACTGAGACGGTAGGGCCTTAGTCCACTGCACCACTCGGGACCAGTCAGGTATTAAACTAAGGAGCACTGAGACGGTAGGGCCTTAGTCCACTGCACCACTCGGGACCAGTCAGGGTATTAAACTAAGGAGCACTGAGACGGTAGGGCCTTAGTCACTGCACCACTCGGGACCCGTCAGGGTATTAAACTAAGGAGCACTGAGACGGTAGGGCCTTAGTCCACTGCACCACTCGGGACCAGTCAGGGTATTAAACTAGGAGCACTGACGGTTGGGCCTTAGTCCACTGCACCCACCTCGGGACCAGTCAGGGTATTAAACTAAGGAGCACTGAGGGCCTTAGTCCACTCACCACTCGGGAAATTAAAAGGAGCACTGAGGGCCTTAGTCCACTGCACCACTGGACCCAATCAGGGTATTAAACTAAGGAGCACTGAGGGCCTTAGTTCACTGCATACTTTGCAAACATATTTTTGTAATTTATTTTGATACATTAGTCTTTAGGGTATTTTGCAATTGTAATTTGTAATGATAATTTGTCATTGTAATTTGTCATTTTTGCCCATCCCTTCACATGACAGTAAACTTTGATTTGATTGGAGGCCTGTTATCCATCCTGATTTATTGTCCTCTATAGGGCTGATCTGATCTGCTCATATATAGACGTATGTTTGGAACCATTTGTAAATAGGTTACTAAGGTTTTTTGCATCTTACTGCCCGTCTACTTGTCTTTCTGTTTCAGGCCTGGGAGGATCGCCACCTGGTGGCCAGGATGGAGGAGCTGGTCCGCAGCCTGAGGGAGAGCCTCCAGAACCGGGCTCTGAATCACCTCTTCTTGGGGAGCGACAGCAGCTCCATCTTACCTGACTCTGTGGCTCTACCTAAGTTGGTCAAGGAGGCGGTGGGAGCTCCAGTGGAGGGTCCAGGGGGATGTTTGGGGGTTCGAATGGGAACCTCTGGGCAGGTGTGGACCCAGCCTCGTTGGACCTAGTGTCTGGCCGGTTGGCGTATGCCTGGAGCCATCTCCACCGGCTGATCAGGTTGGGCCGACCCCAGAGGAGTAGCTTGGGGCTGGGCAGGACAGGCAACATAAACTGCCAGCATCTGCAACCTGGAGAATAACACACTTAACGGAGGTTCACAGCTAATATCCTCCAAAAACGAGTCAAACAGACAGATACATAGACAGACGGGGATGGATAAAACACCAGGCTACTTGCACATCCAATGGTTGTACAGGAGCTACTGGTCTAGAATAAAATGAAAGCCTATAACAGTGATGGGACGATCTCTGAGTCATCCCTCTTAACCAGTCACGAATGGAAATCATAGGGAATGTGTGAATTTTGTAATTTATGAATTTGTAATTTATGAATTTGTAATGAATACATGTGTAATTCTTCCCTGGTACCTAATGAATGAGGTTTCATTCAAAACCAGAGTGATTGTATGTCTGCTTCTGTCTGTGTCCCTATTGGCACCCTATTCTGTATTTAGTGCACGACTTTCCCATAGAACTCTGGTCCAAAGGAGTGCACTAGGCAATAGGGTGCCTTTTGGGATGCAGTCTGTGTTCTGTGCTGTATGTATTATCAGACAGTGTAACGGCAGGGTACACTCCCAGTTTAGAGACAGACTGTGAGACGGCAGGGTACACTCCCAGTTCAGAGACAGACTGTGAGAGTCTGGGAGACGGCAGGGTACACTCCCAGTTCAGAGACAGACAGTGTAATAGGCAGGGTACACTCCCAGTTTAGAGACAGACTGTGAGACGGCAGGGTACACTCCCAGTTCAGAGACAGACTGTGAGACGGCAGGGTACACTCCCAGTTCAGAGACAGACTGTGTAATAGACAGGGTACACTCCCAGTTCAGAGACAGACTGTGTAATAGGCAGGGTACACTCCCAGTTCAGAGACAGACAGTGTAATAGACAGGGTACACTCCCAGTTCAGAGACAGACAGTGTAATAGACAGGGTACACTCCCAGTTCAGAGACAGACAGTGTAACAGACAGGGTACACTCCCAGTTCAGAGACAGACTGTGAGACGGCAGGGTACACTCCCAGTTCAGAGACAGACTGTGTAATAGACAGGGTACACTCCCAGTTCAGAGACAGACTGTGTAATAGGCAGGGTACACTCCCAGTTCAGAGACAGACTGTGTAATAGGCAGGGTACACTCCCAGTTCAGAGACAGACTGTGTAATAGACAGGGTACACTCCCAGTTCAGAGACAGACTGTGTAATAGACAGGGTACACTCCCAGTTCAGAGACAGACTGTGTAATAGGCAGGGTACACTCCCAGTTTAGAGACAGACTGTGAGACGGCAGGGTACACTCCCAGTTCAGAGACAGACTGTGTAATAGACAGGGTACACTCCCAGTTCAGAGACAGACTGTGTAATAGGCAGGGTACACTCCCAGTTCAGAGACAGACAGTGTAATAGACAGGGTACACTCCCAGTTCAGAGACAGACAGTGTAATAGACAGGGTACACTCCCAGTTCAGAGACAGACAGTGTAACAGACAGGGTACACTCCCAGTTCAGAGACAGACTGTGAGACGGCAGGGTACACTCCCAGTTCAGAGACAGACAGTATAACAGCAGGGTACACTCCCAGTTCAGAGACAGACAGTGTAATAGACAGGGTACACTCCCAGTTCAGAGACAGACAGTGTAATAGGCAGGGTACACTCCCAGTTCAGAGACAGACAGTATAACAGCAGGGTACACTCCCAGTTCAGAGACAGACAGTGTAATAGACAGGGTACACTCCCAGTTCAGAGACAGACAGTGTAATAGGCAGGGTACACTCCCAGTTCAGAGACAGACAGTGTAATAGGCAGGGTACACTCCCAGTTCAGAGACAGACAGTGTAATAGACAGGGTACACTCCCAGTTCAGAGACAGACAGTATAACAGCAGGGTACACTCCCAGTTCAGAGACAGACAGTGTAATAGACAGGGTACACTCCCAGTTCAGAGACAGACAGTGTAATAGGCAGGGTACACTCCCAGTTCAGAGACAGACAGTGTAATAGGCAGGGTACACTCCCAGTTCAGAGACAGACAGTGTAACAGCAGGGTACACTCCCAGTTCAGAGACAGACAGTGTAACAGCAGGGTGCACTCCCAGTTCAGAGACAGACAGTATAACAGCAGAGTACACTCCCAGTTCAGAGACAGACAGTGTAATAGGCAGGGTACACTCCCAGTTCAGGGACAGACAGTGTAATAGGCAGGGTACACTCCCAGTTCAGAGACAGACAGTGTAATAGGCAGGGTACACTCCCAGTTCAGAGACAGACAGTGTAATAGGCAGGGTACACTCCCAGTTCAGAGACAGACAGTGTAATAGGCAGGGTACACTCCCAGTTCAGGGACAGACTGTGTAATAGGTAAAGTGACTAGACATCAGGATAGATAATAATAAGGTATTTGAGGTAGATATGTAGATGAAGGCAGGGTAAAGTGACTAGACATCAGGATAGATAATAATAAGGTATTAGAGGTAGATATGTAGATGAAGGCAGGGTAAAGTGACTAGACATCAGGATAGATAATAAGGTATTTGAGGTAGATATGTAGATGAAGGCAGGGTAAAGTGACTAGACATCAGGATAGATAATAATAAGGTATTAGAGGTATATATGTAGATGAAGGCAGGGTAAAGTGACTAGACATCAGGATAGATAATAATAAGGTATTAGAGGTAGATATGTAGATGAAGGCAGGGTAAAGTGACTAGACATCAGGATAGATAATAAGGTATTTGAGGTAGATATGTAGATGAAGGCAGGGTAAAGTGACTAGACATCAGGATAGATAATAATAAGGTATTAGAGGTATATATGTAGATGAAGGCAGGGTAAAGTGACTAGACATCAGGATAGATAATAATAAGGTATTTGAGGTAGATATGTAGATGAAGGCAGGGTAAAGTGACTAGGCATCAGGATAGATAATAATAAGGTATTTGAGGTAGATATGTAGATGAAGGCAGGGTAAAGTGACTAGGCATCAGGATAGACAATAATAAGGTATTTGAGGTAGATATGTAGATGAAGGCAGGGTAAAGTGACTAGGCATCAGATAGATAATAATAAGGTATTTGAGGTAGATATGTACATGAAGGCAGGGTAAAGTGACTAGACATCAGGATAGACAATAATAAGGTAGTTGAGGTAGATATGTAGATGAAGGCAGGGTAAAGTGACTAGACATCAGATAGATAATAATAAGGTAGTTGAGGTAGATATGTAGATGAAGGCAGGGTAAAGTGACTAGACATCAGGATAGGTAATAATAAGAGTAAAATAGCGACAGACTCTGTGTGTGTGCTGCCAGTTTCCATAGAGACGAGGGGGTCACTCGCTCCTGAGTCGTGTGTCGTGTCTGGTGAATAATGCTGTGAAAATACACACACACACACACACACAGACACACACACACACACACACACACACACACAGACACACAGACACACACACACAGACACACACACACAGACACACACACACACACACAGACACACACACACACACAGACACAGACATATCGATCTGCCACTTCACTCAGCTCTCATGTCTGACAAATCTTCCACTTGAGTCTGTCAGTCAGTATATTTTAGTGTGTGTGTGTGTGTGTGTGTGTGTGTGTGTGTGTGTGTGTGTGTGTGTGTGTGTGTTTTCACAGCATTGTTCATTGTAGTGTTATAGTGTTATGACTGTATTATTGTCAGAGAGGGACCCGTTATTCGCTGCTGTCTGTAGTCTGTCCTCAGGACAGGTCTGGACTTGTGTCAGGGAATTTTAGAGACTGTGTATTTTACCAGCCTTCTACAGTCACAGCCACAGTCACCACAGTACGTGTGTGTGTTCGCTCCTTAATGGCAGCCCATTCCTTACATTGGTCTGATGAATTAGCCTGGGTGATGGGCCCCACGGCGCAGGGAGAACTGTTACCAGACTGGACATAGGTCTGATGAATTAGCCTGGGTGATGGGCCCCACGGCGCAGGGAGAACTGTTACCAGACTGGACATAGGTCTGATGAATTAGCCTGGGTGATGGGCCCCACGGCAGCAGGGAGAACTGTTACCAGACTGGACATAGGTCTGATGAATTAGCCTGGGTGATGGGCCCCACGGCGCAGGGAGAACTGTGTACCAGACTGGACATAGGTCTGATGAATTAGCCTGGGTGATGGGCCCCATGGCGCAGGAGAGCTGTTACCAGACTGGGCTGGAAAGGAGGCTGGTTGATAAGATGACTTTATTGGTCAACTGCACAAGGACCAATCAAATGTGACTTCTGCTTCACACCAACTCACATACAGTTTTTGGAGAGGTGCAGGGGCTGCCACACCGGGTACATGGGGAGCTGTTGTTTGTGTGTGGGGGTTAAGTACCTCTCTAACTGGGTACCTGGGGAGCTGTGTGGGGGGGTTAAGTACCTCTCTAACTGGGTACCTGGGGAGCTGTTGTTGTGGGGGGTTAAGTACCTTGCTCAAGGCCACCTCTCTAACTGGGTACCTGGGGGCTGTTGTTGTGTGTGGGGGGGGATAAGTACCTCTAACTGGCTACCTGGGGAGCTGTTGTTGTGAGGGGTTAAGTACCTCTCTAACTGGGTACCTGGGGAGCTGTTGTTGTGGGTGGGGGAGCTCAAGGCCACTCTCTCAAGCTGGCCACCCCTGAGAGCTGCTGTGTGTGTGGGGGGAGGAGGGTTTTAAGTACCTCTCTAACTGGGTACCTGGGGAGCTGTTGTTGTGTGTGGGGGGTTAAGTACCTCTCTAACTGGGTACATGGGGAGCTGTTGTTGTGGTTGGGGGGCGGGGGGTTTAAGTGCTCAAGGCCTCTCAAACCTGCCATTTCCTGGTTAAATGCAGTACTGCACCATGTCCACGTGCCTTTGACAGGGTTAAAGTAGTACACTATATAGTGAATGGGGGCCATGTGGGATGTATTTCCCTGGTTAAATGCAGTACACTATATAGTGAATGGAGGGCCATGTGGGATGTATTTCCCTGGTTAAATGCAGTACACTATATAGTGAATGGGGGCCATGTGGGATGTATTTCCTGGTTAAATGCAGTACACTATATAGTGAATGGAGGCCATGTGGGATGTATTTCCCTGGTTAAATGCAGTACACTATATAGTGAATGGGGGCCATGTGGGATGTATTTCCCTGGTTAAATGCAGTACACTATATAGTGAATGGGGGCCATGTGGGATGTATTTCCTGGTTAAATGCAGTACACTATATAGTGAATGGGGGGCCATGTGTAGGATGTATTTCCTGGTTAAATGCAGTACACTATATAGTGAATGGGGGCCATGTAGGATGTATTTCCCTGGTTAAATGCAGTACACTATATAGTGAATGGGGGCCATGTGGGATGTATTTCCCTGGTTAAATGCAGTACACTATATAGTGAATGGGGGCCATGTGGGATGTATTTCCTGGTTTAAATGCAGTACACTATATAGTGAATGGAGGGCCATGTGGGATGTATTTCCCTGGTTAAATGCAGTACACTATATAGTGAATGGGGGGCCATGTGGGATGTATTTCCCTGGTTAAATGCAGTACACTATATAGTGAATGGGGGGCCATGTGGGATGTAGTTCCCTGGTTAAATGCAGTACACTATATAGTGAATGGGGGGCCATGTGTGACTCTCCCTGTCTACCGAACGTTTAGTCACGGGACTGGTGGCACGACGCTTCGTGTTTCAGAGGCTTAAAAAAGCAGAACGGAATCTAAAATAAGGAACTTTACACAAGTCTTCCAGTCAAACTAAAATACCAAAGAAAGGAACATGAAAAACAGTCTCAGAAATGTGTTTTAAAGGGGCTGTTCACTCTAAAAACAGGTTATTTACATGTCTCAGAAATGTGTTTTAAAGGGGCTGTTCACGCTAAAAACAGGTTATTTACATGTCTCAGAAATGTGTTTTAAAGGGGCTGTTCACTCCGAACTCAAAGTTTCTCAGATGTTTTAATGTCTCAGAAAATGTGATGTCTGATGTCAAGTAGAGTAAAATATATTTAATATAGATTCTATATAAGGAGAATATGTATTAGGAGAAATCAAAGCCGAAATGGAGAAACATTGGTACTGTAAACTTACATTTTCTTAGGGTGAACTATCCCTTTAAGATATGAATGTATGTGTATATGAATATATCATGTCTTTAAAGGTACAGTAGCTATATTTATATTGTAAAATATGTTGTACTTAATGTACATAGACATTTCTGTTTTATATAAGAGGCAATCTGTATTTATTTTTAATGTAATTTTAAGGCTTCATGCATTTATGCTGAAATAAACTCCTTATATTTTACACACGTGTGTGTGTGTGTGTGTGTGTGTGTGTGTGTGTGTGTGTGTGTGTGTGTGTGTCCTTCACATGTGTTATAGTTCCTTCTAGTCATTAGTTTGTACCCTGAGAGGCCTCTTATAGAATCATGGGCTACATCCCCAATGGCACCCTATTCCCTATATAGTACACTACGTTTGACAAAGACCCCATAGGGCACTATAATATAGGGAATATGGTGCCGTAAAGGACACAGACATGATCGCAGTTAGAGGAAGTATAACGTGAGCCACATGGCAGGAAGTACAGAATGTTAATGGTGGAGAGAGAGAGAGAGAGAGAGAAGGAAGGAAGGAAGGAGAGAATGAGAGGAGAGAGAAGGAGAGAGAGAGAGAGAAGGAAGGAGAGAAGGAGAGAAGGAGAGAGAGAGAGAGAGAGAGAGGGAAGGAAGGAAGGAAGGAAGGAAGGAAGGAAGGAAGGAAGGAAGGAAGGAAGGAAGGAAGGAAGGAAGGAAGGAAGGAAGGAAGGAAGGAAGGAAGGAAGGAAGGAAGGAAGGAAGGAAGGAAGGAGAGAATGAGAGGAGAGAATGAGAGAAGGAGAGACAGAAAGCGAAAGAGAGAGAGAAGGAAGGAAGGAATGAGAGAAGGAGAGAGAGAAGGCGAGAATGAGAGAAGGAGAGAGAGAAAGCGAGAGAGAGAGAGAGAACAAACTGCTGGTGTTGTAGTGATTAAAGGGGAGGAGCCAGCAGGGAAGTTTCCACAATGAGTGCTGTCATTGTATAGTTTGACCAGTCATAGCCTTGCTATACTGACTTTATTATGACAGCAACACACACACATATGCAGGTACACACACACACACACATTTTTTAAGACACCAGTTGCTCTCCTGTTGAGAAGCCGGACTCACAGTGATGTCACTTAGTGTGTTATCCATTAGACTGCTGTTGCAACAGTGATGTCACTTAGTGTGTTATCCATTAGACTGCTGCTGTAACACTGACTTACAGTGATGTCACTTAGTGTGTTATCCATTAGACTGCTGCTGCAACACAGTGATGTAACTTAGTGTGTTATGCATTAGACTGCTGCTGCAACACAGTGATGTCACTTAGTGTGTTATCCATTAGACTGCTGCTGCAACACTGACTCACAGTGATGTCACTTAGTGTGTTATCCATTAGACTGCTGCTGCACCACAGTGATGTCACTTAGTGTGTTATCCATTAGACTGCTGCTGCAACACAGTGATGTCACTTAGTGTGTTATCCATTAGACTGCTGCTGCAACAGTGATGTCACTTAGTGTGTTATCCATTAGACTGCTGCTGCAACAGTGATGTCACTTAGTGTGTTATCCATTAGACTGCTGCTGCAACACAGTGATGTGTTATCCATTAGACTGCTGCTCTAACACTGAGTTACAGTGATGTCACTTAGTGTGTTATCCATTAGACTGCTGCTGCAACACAGTGATGTAACTTAGTGTGTTATCCATTAGACTGCTGCTATAACACAGTGATGTCACTTAGTGTGTTATCCCTCAGACTGCTGCTGCAACACAGTGATGTCACTTAGTGTGTTATCCATTAGACTGCTGCTATAACACAGTGATGTCACTGAGTGTGTTATCCATTAGACTGCTGCTATAACACAGTGATGTCACTTAGTGTGTTATCCATTAGACTGCTGCTATAACACAGTGATGTCACTTAGTGTGTTATCCATTAGACTGCTGCTGCAACACAGTGATGTCACTTAGTGTGTTATCCATTAGACTGCTGCTGCAACACAGTGATGTAACTTAGTGTGTTATCCATTAGACTGCTGCTGCAACACAGTGATGTCACTTAGTGTGTTATCCATTAGACTGCTGCTGCAACACAGTGATGTCACTTAGTGTGTTATCCATTAGACTGCTGCTCTAACACTGACTTACAGTGATGTCACTTAGTGTGTTATCTATTAGACTGATGCTGCAACACAGTGATGTCACTTAGTGTGTTATCTATAAGACTGATGCTGCAACACAGTGATGTCACTTAGTGTGTTATCCCTTAGACTGCTGCTGCAACACAGTGATGTCACTTAGTGTGTTATCCATTAGACTGCTGCTGCAACACAGTGATGTCACTTATTGTGTTATGCATTAGACTGCTGCTGCAACACAGTGATGTAACTTAGTGTGTTATCCATTAGACTGCTGCTGCAACACAGTGATGTCACTTAGTGTGTTATCCATTAGACTGCTGCTGCAACACAGTGATGTCACTTAGTGTGTTATCCATTAGACTGCTGCTCTAACACTGACTTACAGTGATGTCACTTAGTGTGTTATCTATTAGACTGATGCTGCAACACAGTGATGTCACTTAGTGTGTTATCTATAAGACTGATGCTGCAACACAGTGATGTCACTTAGTGTGTTATCCATTAGACTGCTGCTGCAACAGTGACGTCACTTAGTGTGTTATCCATTAGACTGCTGCTGCAACAGTGATGTCACTTAGTGTGTTATCCTTTAGACTGCTGCTGTAACACACAGTGATGTCACTTAGTGTGTTATCCATTAGACTGCTGCTGCACCACAGTGATGTCACTTAGTGTGGTATCCATTAGACTGAGGGCTGCAACACAGTGATGTCTCTTAGTGTAATATCCATTAGACTGCTGCTGCAACAGTGATGTCACTTAGTGTGTTATCCATTAGACTGCTGCAGTGATGCATAGTGTGTTACACTGCTGCTGTGATGTCACTTAGTGTGTTATGCATTAGACTGCTGCTGCAACACAGTGATGTCACTTAGTGTGTTATCCATTAGACTGCTGCTGCAACACAGTGATGTCACTTAGTGTGTTATCCATTAGACTGCTGCTGCAACACTGACTCACAGTGATGTCACTTAGTGTGTTATCCATTAGACTGCTGCTGCACCACAGTGATGTCACTTAGTGTGGTATCCATTAGACTGCTGCTGCAACACAGTGATGTCACTTAGTGTGTTATCCATTAGACTGCTGCTGCAACACAGTGATGTCACTTAGTGTGTTATCCATTAGACTGCTGCTGCAACACAGTGATGTCACTTAGTGTGTTATCCATTAGACTGCTGCTGCAACACAGTGATGTCACTTAGTGTGTTATCCATTCGACTGCTGCTATAACACAGTGATGTCACTTAGTGTGTTATCCATTCGACTGCTGCTGCAACACAGTGATGTCACTTAGTGAGTTATCCATTAGACTGCTGCTGCAACACAGTGATGTCACTTAGTGTGTTATCCATTAGACTGCTGCTGCAACACAGTGATGTCACTTAGTGAGTTATCCATTAGACTGCTGCTGCAACACAGTGATGTCACTTAGTGTGTTATCCATTAGACTGCTGCTGCAACACAGTGATGTCACTTAGTGTGTTATCCATTAGACTGCTGCTATAACACAGTGATGTCACTTAGTGTGTTATCCATTAGACTGCTGCTATAACACAGTGATGTCACTTAGTGTGTTATCCATTAGACTGCTGCTGCAACACAGTGATGTCACTTAGTGTGTTATCCATTAGACTGCTGCTGCAACACAGTGATGTCACTTAGTGTGTTATCCATTAGACTGCTGCTATAACACAGTGATGTCACTTAGTGTGTTATCCATTAGACTGCTGCTGCAACACAGTGATGTCACTTAGTGTGTTATCCATTAGACTGCTGCTGCAACACAGTGATGTCACTTAGTGTGTTATCCATTAGACTGCTGCTGCAACACAGTGATGTCACTTAGTGTGTTATCCATTAGACTGCTGCTGTAACAGTGATGTCACTTAGTGTGTTATCCATTAAACTGCTGCTGCAACAGTGATGTCACTTAGTGTGTTATCCATTAGACTGCTGCTGCAACACAGTGATGTCACTTAGTGTGTTATCCATTAGACTGCTGCTGCAACACTGACTCACAGTGATGTCACTTAGTGTGTTATCCATTAGACTGCTGCTGCACCACAGTGATGTCACTTAGTGTGGTATCCATTAGACTGCTGCTGCAACACAGTGATGTCACTTAGTGTGTTATCCATTAGACTGCTGCTGCAACAGTGATGTCACTTAGTGTGTTATCCATTAGACTGCTGCTGCAACAGTGATGTCACTTAGTGTGTTATCCATTAGACTGCTGCTGCAACACAGTGATGTCACTTATTGTGTTATGCATTAGACTGCTGCTGCAACACAGTGATGTCACTTAGTGTGTTATCCATTCGACTGCTGCTATAACACAGTGATGTCACTTAGTGTGTTATCCATTCGACTGCTGCTGCAACACAGTGATGTCACTTAGTGAGTTATCCATTAGACTGCTGCTGCAACACAGTGATGTCACTTAGTGAGTTATCCATTAGACTGCTGCTGCAACACAGTGATGTCACTTAGTGTGTTATCCATTAGACTGCTGCTATAACACAGTGATGTCACTTAGTGTGTTATCCATTAGACTGCTGCTATAACACAGTGATGTCACTTAGTGTGTTATCCATTAGACTGCTGCTGCAACACAGTGATGTCACTTAGTGTGTTATCTATTAGACTGCTGCTGCAACACAGTGATGTCACTTAGTGTGTTGTCCATTAGACTGCTGCTATAACACAGTGATGTCACTTAGTGTGTTATCCATTAGACTGCTGCTGCAACACAGTGATGTCACTTAGTGTGTTATCCATTAGACTGCTGCTGCAACACAGTGATGTCACTTAGTGTGTTATCCATTAGACTGCTGCTGCAACACAGTGATGTCACTTAGTGTGTTATCCATTAGACTGCTGCTATAACACAGTGATGTCACTTAGTGTGTTATCCATTAGACTGCTGCTATAACACAGTGATGTCACTTAGTGTGTTATCCATTAGACTGCTGCTGCAACACAGTGATGTCACTTAGTGTGTTATCTATTAGACTGCTGCTGCAACACAGTGATGTCACTTAGTGTGTTATCCATTAGACTGCTGCTACAACACAGTGATGTCACTTAGTGTGTTATCCATTAGACTGCTGCTCTAGCACTGACTTACAGTGATGTCACTTAGTGTGTTATCCATTAGACTGCTGCTGCAACACAGTGATGTCACTTAGTGTGTTATCCATTAGACTGCTGCTGCAACACAGTGATGTCACTTAGTGTGTTATCCATTAGACTGCTGCTGTAACAGTGATGTCACTTAGTGTGTTATCCATTAGACTGCTGCTGTAACAGTGATGTCACTTAGTGTGTTATCCATTAGACTGCTCAGTGATGTCACTTAGTGTGTTATCCATTAGACTGCTGCACCACAGTGATGTCACTTAGTGTGTTATCCATTAGACTGCTGCTGCAACACAGTGATGTCACTTAGTGTGTTATCCATTAGACTGCTGCTGCAACACAGTGATGTCACTTAGTGTGTTATCCATTAGACTGCTGCTGTAACACAGTGATGTCACTTAGTGTGTTATCCATTAGACTGCTGCTGCAACACAGTGATGTCACTTAGTGTGTTATCCATTAGACTGCTGCTGCAACACAGTGATGTCACTTAGTGTGTTATCCATTAGACTGCTGCTCTAACACTGACTTACAGTGATGTCACTTAGTGTGTTATCCATTAGACTGCTGCTACAACACAGTGATGTCACTTAGTGTGTTATCCATTAGACTGCTGCTGCAACACAGTGATGTCACTTAGTATGTTATCTATTAGACTGCTGCTGCAACACAGTGATGTCACTTATTGTGTTATGCATTAGACTGCTGCTGCAACACAGTGATGTCACTTAGTGTGTTATCCATTAGACTGCTGCTCTAACACAGTGATGTCACTTAGTGTTATGTGCTGCTGCAACTGGTGATCCATTAGACTGCTGCTGCAACACAGTGATGTCACTTAGTGTGTTATCCATTAGACTGCTGCAACACAGTGATGTCACTTAGTGTGTTATCTATTAGACTGCTGCTGCAACACAGTGATGTCACTTAGTATGTTATCTATTAGACTGCTGCTGCAACACAGTGATGTCACTTATTGTGTTATGCATTAGACTGCTGCTGCAACACAGTGATGTCACTTAGTGTGTTATCCATTAGACTGCTGCTCTAACACTGACTTACAGTGATGTCACTTAGTGTGTTATCCATTAGACTGCTGCTACAACACAGTGATGTCACTTAGTGTGTTATCCATTAGACTGCTGCTGCAACACAGTGATGTCACTTAGTATGTTATCTATTAGACTGCTGCTGCAACACAGTGATGTCACTTAGTGTGTTATCCATTAGACTGCTGCTACAACACAGTGATGTCACTTAGTGTGTTATCCATTAGACTGCTGCTGCAACACAGTGATGTCACTTAGTGTGTTATCCATTAGACTGCTGCTGCAACACAGTGATGTCACTTAGTGTGTTATCCATTAGACTGCTGCTGCAACACAGTGATGTCACTTAGTGTGTTATCCATTAGTAACTGATGCTATTTATCCATTAAAACACAGTGATGTCACTTTAGTGTGTTATCCATTAGACTGCTGCTGTAACAGTGATGTCACTTAGTGTGTTATCCATTAGACTGCTGCTGTAACAGTGATGTCACTTAGTGTGTTATCCATTAGACTGCTGCTGCAACACAGTGATGTCACTTAGTGTGTTATCCATTAAACTGCTGCTACAACACAGTGATGTCACTTAGTGTGTTATCCATTAGACTGCTGCTGCAACACAGTGATGTCACTTAGTGTGTTATCCATTAGACTGCTGCTGCAACACAGTGATGTCTGTTATCCAACACAGTGATGTCACTTAGTGTGTTATCCATTAGACTGCTGCTGCAACACAGTGATGTCACTTAGTGAGTTATCCATTAGACTGCTGCTGCAGTGATGTCACTTAGTGTGTTATCCATTAGACTGCTGCTATAACACAGTGATGTCACTTAGTGTGTTATCCATTAGACTGCTGCTATAACACAGTGATGTCACTTAGTGTGTTATCCATTAGACTGCTGCTGCAACACAGTGATGTCACTTAGTGTATTTATCCATTAGACTGCTGCTGTAACAGTGATGTCACTTAGTGTGTTATCCATTAGACTGCTGCTGCAACACAGTGATGTCACTTAGTGTGTTATCCATTAAACTGCTGCTACAACACAGTGATGTCACTTAGTGTGTTATCCATTAGACTGCTGCTGCAACACAGTGATGTCACTTATTGTGTTATCCATTAGACTGCTGCTGCAACACAGTGATGTCACTTAGTGTGTTATCCATTAGACTGCTGCAACACAGTGATGTCACTTAGTGTGTTATCCATTAGACTGATGCTGCAACACAGTGATGTCACTTAGTGAGTTATCCATTAGACTGCTGCTGCAACACAGTGATGTCACTTAGTGTGTTATCCATTAGACTGCTGCTGCAACACAGTGATGATGTCTTAGTGTGTTATCCATTAGACTGCTGCTATAACACAGTGATGTCACTTAGTGTGTTATCCATTAGACTGCTGCTATAACACAGTGATGTCACTTAGTGTGTTATCCATTAGACTGCTGCTGCAACACAGTGATGTCACTTGGTGTGTTATCCATTAGACTGCTGCTATAACACAGTGATGTCACTTAGTGTTGTCCTGACTGCTGCTGCAACACAGTGATGTCACTTAGTGTGTTATCCATTAGACTGCTGCTGCAACACAGTGATGTCACTTAGTGTGTTATCCATTAGACTGCTGCTGCAACACAGTGATGTCACTTAGTGTGTTATCCATTAGACTGCTGCTGCAACACAGTGATGTCACTTAGTGTATTTATCCATTAGTGATGCACAGTGATGTCACTTTTAGTGAGTTATCCATTAGACTGCTGCTGCAACACAGTGATGTCACTTAGTGTGTTATCCATTAGACTGCTGCTGCAACACAGTGATGTCACTTAGTGTGTTATCCATTAGACTGCTGCTATAACACAGTGATGTCACTTAGTGTGTTATCCATTAGACTGCTGCTGCAACACAGTGATGTCACTTAGTGTGTTATCCATTAGACTGCTGCTGCAACAGTGATGTCACTTAGTGTGTTATCCTTTAGACTGCTGCTGTAACACTGACTTACAGTGATGTCACTTAGTGTGTTATCCATTAGACTGCTGCTGCAACACAGTGATGTAACTTAGTGTGTTATCCATTAGACTGCTGCTGCACCACAGTGATGTCACTTAGTGTGGTATCCATTAGACTGAGGGCTGCAACACAGTGATGTCTCTTAGTGTAATATCCATTAGACTGCTGCTGCAACAGTGATGTCACTTAGTGTGTTATCCATTAGACTGCTGTTGCAACAGTGATGTCACTTAGTGTGTTATCCATTAGACTGCTGCTGCAACACAGTGATGTCACTTAGTGTGTTATCCATTAGACTGCTGCTGCAACACAGTGATGTCACTTATTGTGTTATGCATTACTGCTGCTGCCGATGTCATAGTGTGTTATCCATTCGACTGCTGCTGCAACACAGTGATGTCACTTAGTGTGTTATCCATTAGACTGCTGCTGCAACACTGACTCACAGTGATGTCACTTAGTGTGTTATCCATTAGACTGCTGCTGCACCACAGTGATGTCACTTAGTGTGGTATCCATTAGACTGCTGCTGCAACACAGTGATGTCACTTAGTGTGTTATCCATTAGACTGCTGCTGCAACACAGTGATGTCACTTAGTGTGTTATCCATTAGACTGCTGCTGCAACACAGTGATGTCACTTATTGTGTTATGCATTAGACTGCTGCTGCAACACAGTGATGTCACTTAGTGTGTTATCCATTCGACTGCTGCTATAACACAGTGATGTCACTTAGTGTGTTATCCATTCGACTGCTGCTGCAACACAGTGATGTCACTTAGTGAGTTATCCATTAGACTGCTGCTGCAACACAGTGATGTCACTTAGTGTGTTATCCATTAGACTGCTGCTGCAACACAGTGATGTCACTTAGTGAGTTATCCATTAGACTGCTGCTGCAACTGGTGATGTCACTTGAGTGTGTTTATCCATTAGACTGCTGCTGCAACACAGTGATGTCATAGTGGTTTATCCATTAGACTGCTGCTGTAACAGTGATGTCACTTAGTGTGTTATCCATTAAACTGCTGCTGCAACAGTGATGTCACTAGTGTGTTATCCATTAGACTGCTGCTGCATTTGTAGTGATGTCACTTAGTGTTTATCCATTAGACTGCTGCTGCAACACTGACTCACAGTGATGTCACTTAGTGTGTTATCCATTAGACTGCTGCTGCACCACAGTGATGTCACTTAGTGTGGTATCCATTAGACTGCTGCTGCAACACAGTGATGTCACTTAGTGTGTTATCCATTAGACTGCTGCTGCAACAGTGATGTCACTTAGTGTGTTATCCATTAGACTGCTGCTGCAACAGTGATGTCACTTAGTGTGTTATCCATTAGACTGCTGCTGCAACACAGTGATGTCACTTAGTGTGTTATCCATTAGACTGCTGCTGCAACACAGTGATGTCACTTATTGTGTTATGCATTAGACTGCTGCTGCAACACAGTGATGTCACTTAGTGTGTTATCCATTCGACTGCTGCTATAACACAGTGATGTCACTTAGTGTGTTATCCATTCGACTGCTGCTGCAACACAGTGATGTCACTTAGTGAGTTATCCATTAGACTGCTGCTGCAACACAGTGATGTCACTTAGTGTGTTATCCATTAGACTGCTGCTGCAACACAGTGATGTCACTTAGTGTGTTATCCATTAGACTGCTGCTGCAACACAGTGATGTCACTTAGTGTGTTATCCATTAGACTGATGCTGCAACACAGTGATGTCACTTAGTGAGTTATCCATTAGACTGCTGCTGCAGCACAGTGATGTCACTTAGTGTATTTATCCATTAGACTGCTGCTGCAACACAGTGATGTCACTTAGTGTGTTATCCATTAGACTGCTGCTATAACACAGTGATGTCACTTATTGTATTTATCCATTAGACTGCTGCTGCAACACAGTGATGTCTCATAGTGTGTTATCCATTAGACTGATGCTGCAACACAGTGATGTCACTTAGTGTGTTATCCATTAGACTGCTGCTGCAACACAGTGATGTCACTTGGTGTGTTATCCATTAGACTGCTGCTGCAACACAGTGATGTCACTTAGTGTATTTATCCATTAGACTGCTGCTGTAACAGTGATGTCACTTAGTGTGTTATCCATTAGACTGCTGCTGCAACACAGTGATGTCATAGTGTGACATTTATCCATTAAACTGCTACACACATTGATGTCACTTGGTGTGTTATCCATTAGACTGCTGCTGCAAACACAGTGATGTCACTTATTGTATCCATTAGACTGTGCTACAACACAGTGATGTCACTTAGTGTGTTATCATTGACTGCTGCTGCAAACAGTGATGTCACTTAGTGTGTTATCCATTGAACTGATGCTGCAACACAAGTGATGTCACTTAGTGAGTTATCCATTAGACTGCTGCTGCAACTTTTGGTGTTGATGTCACTTAGTGTGTTATCCATTAGACTGCTGCTGCAACACAGTGATGTCACTTCAGGTATTATCCATTAGACAGATTTGCTAGAATACAGTGATGTCACTTGATGTGTTATCCATTAGACTGCTGCTATAACACAGTGATGTCATAGTGTGTTATCCATTGAACTGCTGCTGCAACACAGTGATATCACTTAGTGTATTTATCCATTAGACTGCTGCTGTAACAGTGATGTCACTTAGTGTGTTATCCATTAGACTGCTGCTGCAACACAGTGATGTCACTTAGTGTGTTATCCATTAAACTGCTGCTACAACACAGTGATGTCACTTAGTGTATTTATCCATTAGACTGCTGCTGCAACACAGTGATGTCATATTTGTGTTATCCATTAGACTGCTGCAACACAGTGATGTCATTTAGTGTGTTATCCATTAGACTGCTGCTGCAACAGCAGTGATGTCACTTAGTGTGTTATCCATTAGACTGATGCTGCAACACAGTGATGTCACTTAGTGAGTTATCCATTAGACTGCTGCTGCAACTGGTGATGTCACTTAGTGTGTTATCCATTAGACTGCTGCTGCAACACAGTGATGCTTCACGTAGTGTGTTATCCATTAGACTACTGCTATAACACAGTGATGTCCTTATTGTGCATTATCCATTAGACTGCTGCTGCAACACAGTGATGTCACTTAGTGTGTTATCCATTAGACTTGATGCTGCAACACAGTGATGTCATAGTGTGTTATCCATTGAACTGCTGCTGCAACACAGTGATGTCACTTTAGTGTGTTATCCATTAGACTGCTGCTGCAACACAGTGATGTCATTTAGTGTGTTATCCATTAGACTGCTGCTGTAACAGTGATGTCACTTAGTGTGTTATCCATTAGACTGCTGCTGCCCAACACAGAGTGATGTCACTTAGTGTGTTATCCATTAAACTGCTGTTATCCATTAGACTGCTGCTGCAACACAGTGATGTCACTTATTGTGTTATCCATTAGACTGCAACACAGTGATGTCACTAGTGTTATCCATTAGACTGTATGATGTCACTTAGTGTATTTATCCATTAACTGATGCTGCAACACAGTGATGTCACTTAGTGAGTTATCCATTAGACTGCACTGCTGCAAATACAGTGATGTCACTTTCTAGTGTATTTATCCATTAGACTGATGCTGCAACACAGTGATGTCATAGTGAGTTATCCATTAGACTGCTGCAACACAGTGATGTCACTTAGTGTTATCCACAGTGATGTCACTTAGTGTGTTATCCATTAGACTGCTGCTGCAAACACAGTGATGTCACTTAGTGTGTTATCCATTAGACTGCTGCTATAACAGTGATGTGCACTTTAGTGTGTTAACCATTATGTCACTGCTGCTATAACAAGTGATGTCACTTTTAGTGTGTTATCCATTAGACTGCTGCTGCAACACAGTG